>NC_079193.1:345510826-345810826 GCF_029499605.1 Hyla sarda | reverse complement strand
CCAGGGAGGCAGCGGGAGATCAGGGAGGTAAACAAGTGGCTCAGAAGCTGGTGTAGGAAGGAGGGATTTGGGTTCATGGAGAACTGGGCCCACTTCGCTGTCGGTTACCGGCTCTACCATAGGGACGGGCTGCACCTCAATGGGGAGAGTGCAGCTGTGCTTGGGGAGAAGATGGCTAGAAGGGTGGAGGAGTGTTTAAACTAGGGACTAGGGAGGATGGAACCTACAACATAGAGGGGGAAGATAGTGTAGATAGAGAGGGTGGACTAAGTAATATATCTGGGGGTGGAGCAGAGAGAGGGGTTAGAATAGTTAATAGGGATAGGCTTCATAGGAAGAAAAAACATATACCATTGAATTGCATGATGACTAATGCCAGAAGTCTGACAGATAAAAGTGATGAACTGGAGTGGTTGATGTCTGAGGAGAATTATGACATAGTGGGTATAGCAGAGACTTGGTTGAACGATAGATGTGACTAGGCGATCAACATACAGGGTTATAGTCTATTCAGGAAGGATCAGACAAAACGGAAAGGGGAAGGAGTTTGTCTGTATGTGCATTTGAGTCTGAAGGCCACACTACGGGAGGATATAGGGCAGGGAAACGATAATATGGAGTCATTATGGGTAGAAATATATGCAGATAAAAATCAAAAAATCCTGATAGGGGTTTGTTATAAGACACCAAACATAATGGAAGAGGCAGAAGATAAATTACTGAGGCAAATAAACAAGACAGCAAATCAAAATGACGTGATAATAATGGGGGACTTTAACTATCCTGATATAAATTGGGAGACTGAGACCTGTGAATCTCATAAAGGAAACAGGCTTCTGACTATAGCTAAAGACAATTATCTGTCCCAAATGGTGCAGGGCCTGACAAGAGGGGACGCCCTACTAGACTTAATATTAACCAACGTACCTGACAGAGTAACTAATGTGCAAGTAGAAAGATACCTAGGAAATAGTGACCATAATATAATACATTATAACTTGTTCTTCAATAAGGGAATCTCTCGAGGGGCCACAAAAACAATGAATTTCAGGAAGGCAAAGTTCGATCAACTCAGAGAAGCCCTTAACAATATATAATGGGATAATGTCCTCAAAAACAAGAATACTAACACTAAATGGGAGACTTAAAAATATCTTACATTTTCACTGCAAGATGTACAATGTACAATACCAAGAAAGATTATCAGAATTAGGGTTATTTAGTTTGGAAAAAAGAAGGCTTAGGGGGAGACCTAATAACTATGTATAAATATATCAGGGGACAGTACAGAGATCTCTCCCATGATCTATTTATACCCAGGACTGTATCTATAACAAGGGGGCATCCTCTACGTTTAGAAGAAAGAAGGTTTCTACACCAGCACAGATGGGGGTTCTTTACTGTAAGAGCAGTGATATTGTGGAATTCTCTGCCTGAGGAAGTGGTAATGGTGATCTCTGTAAAAGAGTTCAAAAGAGGTCTGGATGCATTTTTGGAGAGTAATAACATTACAGGTATGGATTCTAGAGCTATAGGGACAGAACATTGATCCAAGGATTTATTCTGATGCCATATTTGGAGTCGGGAAGGAATTTTTACCTTTAGTATGAGGGTTTTTGCCTTCCTCTGGATCAACTCAGTAGGGACTCATTAGGGATATAGGTTGAACTTGATGGACTTTGGTCTTTTTTCAACCTTATGAACTATGTTACTATGTTACTTGACACAGGCGGCCATCAAAGGGTTAGTGAACCTGTATGCTTTAAGTTCAAAATGTGAACTTACTACCTGTTAGATTTTGTAATTGAGAAGCAATAGATAAATGTACATGTGGATGTACAGCCATATCTTCTTTCTTATACTTGAGTTAACATCAAGACCTCAACTGATCGCTAAAATGATCAGCTGTGCGCTCCTCTCCATGCTCTCCTGTGTGCACGATAGACACTGTCCCATAGACTTACATTGAATGGTGGTTCATGTGGCACAGAGATGGGAGAAAACACATTTAGCAAGTACTTCTCTCATCTCGTTCTAGAGATTCTAGAGAGGCTAACTGCCTCCAGGAATGATAACTTCATAACATACCTATTTGTACTTTATTTTCACTTGGGACAACACTGAACCCAGATCCAGCCAGTGTGACTCTAGAACCTCCATATAGGGATCCATACTGTGGGACAATACTGTTCACTTCCAGAATATATTCAACTGATGCATCATTGCTCATGCTGCAACAAAACAGAGACAGAATCTTCGAGTTATGCTACCTAATTTTACCAAGATTTATTTGCGGCATGTTGCCCAGGGGAAAATAAAAATCATGCATTTTTATGGATAGTTTAAGAGCTGTGTGTATTATTGCTATGTTTAATTAGTTGGCCTTTAGAGAGTCTGATTGGCTATAGAGCTGCACTTTATATCTCTCTATAGTGCATACAATAATAATGAGGTAGTTTTGCATGGACATAGCACTTGTTCACTAATGTGTATTGACGTGCTCTTTTTCTAGGACATTGGGGGATACCTATTAGAGTCTGTGCCAGGTGCAGATTGGCAAAAGGTTGCTCATTTTTGCACATCCCAGTTTGAAGCAAAGGGAGTATGGTCCCATGCAAAGGGGATTTCCCCCAAAACTTGATATCAATCTGTTTAGCTACTTCTGAGCCCTTTTACTATTCTGTATTCTACAAGTGTCCTTCAAGTTGAAATTAAGAATAATTATAATGATCCTCAATAATCATCAAGAGTCCACAACAAATTATTCATGAGAGAGATGAACTTGACAGAGAAACATAAACTACTGTCTTGAACAACTGCCGCATATAACACAAATACCATAACTACCTGGATATTGCAAATCCCCCGTTTCCGACTTTCACAAGGATATTGTACTTCCCAGGAGGAAGTGCAGGCAGAAGACACATTATTTTAGTTGGAGTCCACTCCAAGAGATGACATGGTTTATTCCCAAGAGACACAGCATTGTCCACTGACTCATTCTGGAAGTCAGAGCCTGAAATAGTCAGGGTTATATTACCCAAAACACTACTGGTACTTGGGTTGATTTCAGTGATGGATGGTGCCAAGAAAGTCGTAAAACTGAAGCCATTATGTAAGGTTTTATTGAATCCTTCCGTGAAAACAGTGACATCGACAAAGCCTTCTGCTCCCTGTAAAAAAAAAAAAAAAAATACCATTGGGGAGATTTATCAAAACCTATTAAAAAAAAAGTTGCTGAGTTGCCTATAGCAACCAATCAGATAGCTTATTTCATTTTTTAGAGGCCTTTTTAAAGATGAAAGAAGCGATCTGATTGGTTGCTAAGGGCAACTCAGCAACTTTTCCTCTGGACAGGTTTTGATAAATCTCCATATAATCACTATCAAGCAGACAGCGGGTGTTAAACACCTGTGGGTGGCTCCCTTGTGTCTAGCTAGAGGTTCCGTCCTCCCCACCTGTATATACCAATTCACATGTAAAAAACCACACATTCACAAAGATTGCATTATATGTCCACTTTTATCCAAAACTTATTCACTTCATACAAAAGTATAGAATACAGGACATGGAACCATATATTCACCGGGTGTAAAGATCTTCAAGATACCATTTTAGGCATAGCATCTCTAGAACATATGAATCCCCTCCTGGGGCAGTCTATTCCTGGCAGTCCTGGATCGCCTTCCTTAGGGCCAAGATGAAGCGCTCGAAGGCATGCGAGCAACAGTCGGGCTGTTTCAGGAGTTGCCTCCCCTTCTCAACCTAACTTCCGTCCACCCACCACCAAATTACATACAGACATGATCTTGCAAGATCTTCCTATCTGCAACATTAATATCAAATAAAAACATACTTAAATTAGTATAAATGTATAAAGTACAATGCACTGTCCCAGATAGTATATACGTTCTATAGAAAAACATTAAAATGGCAGTTTTCATTAATGCCATTTGGTGCTAGCGCTCCTTGCCATCGATTCCAATATACCTCTTGTCACGATTCGGCTCACAGGTAGTGGATCCTCTGTGTCAGCGAGGGATTGGCGTGGACCGTGCTGGTGGACCGGTTCTAAGAGGCTACTGGTGTTCACCAGAGCCCGCCGCAAAGCGGGATGGTCTTGCTGCGGCAGTAGCAACCAGGTCGTATCCACTAGCAACGGCTCAACCTCGCTGACTGCTAAGAAGGCGTGGGACAGAAGGACTAGGCAGAGGCAAGGTCAGACGTAGCAGAAGGTCGGGGCAGGCGGCAAGGTTCGTAGTCAAGATGGATAGCAGGAGTTCAGGTAACACAGGCTTTGGACAACACTAAACGCTTTCACTGGCACAAGGCAACAAGATCCGGCAAGGGAGTGCAGGGGAGGTGATCAGATATAGCCAGGGAGCAGGTGGAAGCCAATTAAGCTAATTGGGCCAGGCACCAATCATTGGTGCACTGGCCCTTTAAGTCTCAGAGAGCTGGCGCGCGCGCGCCCTAGAGAGCGGAGCCGCGCGCGCCAGCACATGACAGGAGGGGCCCGGGACGAGTAAGTGACCTGGGATGCGATTCACGAGCGGGCGCGTCCCGCTGTGCGAATCGCATCCCCGACGGCCATGTCAGTGCAGCGCTCCCGGTCAGCGGGACTGACCGGGGCGCTGCAGGGAGAAAGACGCCGTGAGCGCTCCGGGGAGGAGCGGGGACCCGGAGCGCTAGGCGTAACGGTACCCCCCCCTTAGGTCTCCCCCTTTTTTTGTCCGACAACTGCTTTACCTGGGATGAGGACACCGGGAGTGAATGGAGGGTTTCCTCAAAGGCAGGCAGTATAGCAGGAGTGGGAATGGGGAGGGAGGGCAGAGGGTGAAGCTTGGCACGGGGCAGGGTGACACAAGGACGGGGGCCATGAGGAGGCACTGAGGCTTGCCTGACGGGACTGGGAGGGGGGGAGAGGCATCTCTTGTGGCAAGCAGAGTCCCAGTTCTTGATCTCCCCGGTGGTCCAGTCAAGGGTGGGAGAATGAAGCTGGAGCCATGGCAGACCGAGGAGGACCTCAGAGGTGCAGTTGGGGAGGACGAAAAATTCAATCCTTTCATGGTGGGGTCCAGTGCACATCAAGAGGGGTTCTGTGCGGTAACGCACGGTGCAATCCAATCTGACTCCGTTGACCGCGGAAATGTAGAGCGGCTTGACGAGACGGGTCACCAGGATGCGGAATTTATTCACAAAAGAATCCAGAATAAAATTCCCAGAGGCACCAGAGTCCAAGCAGGCCACGGCTGAGAGGGAGGAGTTGGCTGAAGAAGAAATCCGCACGGGCACCGTGAGACGTGGAGAAGCAGACTTTGAACCAAGAGACGCCACACCCACGTGAGCTGGGTGCGTGCGTGCGTTTCCCAGACGTGGAGGACGAATAGGGCAATCCACCAAGAAATGCTCGGTACTGGCACAGTACAGACAAAGATTTTCTTCCCTACGGCGATTCCTCTCTTCCTGGGTCAGGCGAGACCGATCCACTTGCATGGCCTCCTCGGCGGGAGGCCCAGGCGTAGATTGCAGCGGATACTGTGGGAGAGGTGCCCAGAGATCTAAGTCTTTTTCCTGGCGGAGCTCTTGATGTCTCTCAGAAAAACGCATGTCAATGCGGGTGGCCAAATGGATAAGTTCTTGCAGGTTGGCAGGAATCTCTCGTGCGGCCAGCACATCCTTGATGCGACTGGATAGGCCTTTTTTAAAGGTCGCGCAGAGAGCCTCGTTATTCCATGATAATTCGGAAGCAAGAGTACGAAATTGGATGGCGTACTCGCCCACTGAAGAATTACCCTGGACCAGGTTCAGCAGTGCAGTCTCGGCAGAAGAAGCTCGGGCTAGCTCCTCGAAGACACTACGGACCTCAGCGAAGAAGGACTGGACTGTGGCTGTGGCAGCATCATTGCGGTCCCAGAGCGGTGTGGCCCAAGACAAGGCCTTTCCTGAAAGAAGGCTCACTACGAACGCCACCTTAGACCGTTCTGTAGGAAACAAGTCCGACAACATCTCCATATGCAGGGAACACTGAGATAAAAATCCACGGCAGAGTCTAGAGTCCCCATCAAATTTGTCCGGCAGGGACAAGCGGAGGCTAGGAGCGGCCACTCGCTGCGGAGGAGGTGCAGGAGCTGGCGGAGGAGATGGTTGCTGCTGTAGCAGAGGCAGAAGTTGCTGTAACGTGGCGGTCAACTGCGACAGCTGCTGTCCTTGTTGGGCAATTTGCTGCGATTGCTGAGCGACCACCGTGGTAAGGTCAGCGAGACTTGGCAGCGGCACCTCAGCGGGATCCATGGCCGGATCTACTGTCACGATTCGGCTCACAGGTAGTGGATCCTCTGTGTCAGCGAGGGATTGGCGTGGACCGTGCTGGTGGACCGGTTCTAAGAGGCTACTGGTGTTCACCAGAGCCCGCCGCAAAGCGGGATGGTCTTGCTGCGGCAGTAGCAACCAGGTCGTATCCACTAGCAACGGCTCAACCTCGCTGACTGCTGAGAAGGCGTGGGACAGAAGGACTAGGCAGAGGCAAGGTCAAACGTAGCAGAAGGTCGGGGCAGGCGGCAAGGTTCGTAGTCAAGATGAATAGCAGGAGTTCAGGTAACACAGGCTTTGGACAACACTAAACGCTTTCACTGGCACAAGGCAACAAGATCCGGCAAGGGAGTGCAGGGGAGGTGATCAGATATAGCCAGGGAGCAGGTGGAAGCCAATTAAGCTAATTGGGCCAGGCACCAATCATTGGTGCACTGGCCCTTTAAGTCTCAGAGAGCTGGCGCGTGCGCGCCCTAGAGAGCGGAGCCGCGCGCGCCAGCACATGACAGGAGGGGCCCGGGACGGGTAAGTGACCTGGGATGCGATTCGCGAGCGGGCGCGTCCCGCTGTGCGAATCGCATCCCCGACGGCCATGTCAGTGCAGCGCTCCCGGTCAGCGGGACTGACCGGGGCGCTGCAGGGAGAGAGACGCCGTGAGCGCTCCGGGGAGGAGCGGGGACCCGGAGCGCTAGGCGTAACACCTCTCTCTGATATAGTTTCCTTTTAACCTGTTCTTTCCCATTTCCTTGCACTTCTTCCAAGATCATCCACCTCAATTCACATACCTGATGTATTTTTTCTATAAAATGTCTTGCTAGACTTGTTTCCCCATATTTATCACTCTGTTCTTCCCTTTTACCTCCTTCTATCTTCTTTTTAAAGTTCCTAATAGAGCTCTTATGTTCATTTAGTCTAACACGTACGGGTCTCGATGTCTGGCCTATATAGACCATCCCACATTTGAATATATAGATAACCTGTTTGGACTCACAGGTATAGTATCCTCTTGTATTCCTTTTCATACGATGCATTATCGCATCTCCCTTTATTATACCAATTTTGACAAGCCCTACACGGGAATGTACATTTTTTTTCTGGTTTTTAGAAATCTGTGTTTGGATTCCTTTTTTCAGCAATATCTGAACAAACCAAATAGTTCGCTATTAAACCTGGGTCTCTGTTTACATAGGCTACCATACTTTGCTTTTAAAACACTCCTTCTTTATTAATTTAGAGTGACCATCATATGTGGATAAAAAAAGGGAAGCTTCTCTCTTTTTATTTTTTTTCTCTTAACTGTTCTCTAGGTATCTGATCTACTATTTTTCCGACCTCCACCAGTTCAGCCCTCTCATGGCCTCGTTAAACAAACTTATCTAAGATTTTTTCAAAATTTTTAGTGTATTCCTCTTCTATACCGCAGATTCTTTTTTCCCTTATTAATTGTCCCTTGGGGATCCCATTGAACACCTGTGGAGCATGCCCACTTTTCTTATGTAGCATATTATTTCTATCATTCTCTTTAGTATGCAGTGTGGTTTCAAATTTACCTCCCTTAATGCATACTTCAATATCAAGATAATGTATATGACTGGGGCTAGATTCACATGTAAACTCTATAAATGGATGACAACTATTCAGATATTCAAGATATTCCATCAGTTCTATTTGTGTCCCTGTCCAAAGGACGAAGACGTCATCCACATATCTTAGTCACTTTTTTTTTTTACATGGAAACATATTGTGTGTTGGAACATATTTCTCTTCAATCTTATTCATGAAAATGTTAGCTAAACTGGGGGCCACAGGGGTCCCCATTGAAGTCCCCTGTTGCTGTAAATAAAATTCTTCCCCAAAACCAAAATAGTTTTTGTATAATATTAGTTTCAACAGACTCATTAAGAATCCTATTTGTGCATTATCCAAAGATACATCTTTATTCAATTCCTCTCTGATAGCTGACATACCTTCCTATGTAGGAATTTTCATATACAGGCTTTTGGATAATGCACAAATAGGATTCTTGATGAGTCTGTTGGAACTAATATTATACAAAAACTATTTTTGTTTTGGGGAAGAATTTTATTTACAGCAACAGTGGACATTTTCATGAATAAGTTTCTACACACTCATTAAGTTTCACGTAAAAAAGTGGCTAAGATATATGGATGACGTCTTCGTCCTTTGGACGGGGACAAAAAAGAACTGATGGAATATCTTGAATATCTGAATAGTTGTCATCCACTTATAGAGTTCACATGTGAATCTAGCCCCAGTCATATACATTATCTTGATGTTGAAGTATACATAAAGGGAGGTAAATTTGAAACTACACTGTACACTAAAGAGAGTGTTAGAAATAGTCTGTTACATAAGAAAAGCGGGAATGCTCCACAGGTGTTCAAAGGGATCCACAAGGGACAATTAATAAGGGAAAAAAGAATCTGCAGTACAGAAGAGGAATACACTAAAAATAAAGAAAAAATCACAGGTAATTTTCTTCAACGAGGTGATGAGAGGGCGGGACTGGTGTAGGTCGGAAAAATTGTAGATCAGATACCTAGAGAACAGATAAGAGAAAAAAGAAGGATGTAAAAAATAAAAAGAGAGAAGCTTCCCTTTTTTTATCCACATATGACGGTCACTCTAAATTAATAAGGAAGGCTGTAATAAATATTGGAGTGTTTTAAAAGCAGACAAAATGTATGGTAGCCTATTTAAACAGAGACCCAGGTTAATTTGTGAGAAAAATAAATCGATAGCGAACTATTTGGTTCATTCGGATATTGCTGAAAAAAAGGAATCCAAACAGAGATTTCTAAAAACCTGAAAAAAAGGTACATTCCTGTGGCTTGTCAAAATTGCAGTGGTAGAAAGGGAGATGCGGTTACGCATCCTATGAAAAAGAATACGTTTCCAATAAGAGGATACTATACCTGTGAGTCCAAACATGTTATCTATATGTTAAAATGTCCTTGTGGGATGGTCTATATAGGCCAGGCATCAAGACCCATACGTGTTAGACTAAATGAACATTATAGTTCTATTTTGAGCTTAAAAAAAGAAGATAGAAGGAGGTAAAAGTGAAGAACAGAGTGAAAAATATGGGGAAACGAGTCTAGCAAGACATTTTATAGAAAGGACACATCAGGTATGTGAATTGAGGTGGATGATCTTGGAAGAAGTGGAAGGAAATGGGAAAGAACAGGTTAAAAGTAAACTATATCAGAGAGAGGTATATTGGTTAATAAAAGCTGCAAGTTTAATGTTTTTCTATAGAACGTATATACTATCTGGGTCAGTGCATTGTACTTTATAAATTTATACTAATTTAAGTCTGTTTTTATATGCTTTTAATGTTGCAGATAGGAAGATCTCCTGAGATCATGTCTGTATGTAATTAGGTGGTGGGTGCACGGAGGTTAGGTTGAGAAACGTCCCGACTGTTGCTCGCATGCCTTCGAGTGCTTCATCTTGGCCCTAAGGAAGGCGATCCAGGACTGCCAGGAATAGACTGCCCCAGGAGGGGATTCATATGTTCTAAAAGACGCTGTGCCTATAATGGTATCTTGAAGATCTTTACACAGGGTGAATATATGGTTCCATGTCCTGTATTCTATACTTTTGAACAAAGTGAATAATTTTTGGATGAAATTAGACATATAATGCAATCCTTGTGAATGTGTCGTTTTTCTACATGAGAATTTGATAAATCTTCCCCAATGTTCCAATTTTTCTCATTTAAATAGCTCTATCAAGGCCACATTTTAACATTCATATTCCTATTATAATACCTATACCATCATGGTTCTTCTGAACAGAACCTACTGTAGGATTCAATGGTGATTTAAAGAGATTGCAGGAGGCTGGATTTACACTTTAGTTGCAGGTTGTGTCAATAACAATGGACAACATAGAGCAGAATTCTGCACTATTTTGTCCAGTACAATGCTGGACATTGTATCGGAAACCCAAAAGACCCTATTAGTCATTAAGGTTTGCTGGGCACCGTTGTGTCCAGCAAGCAACAAATCTGCTGGTATTGTTTTTTTCATTTTTCTGCTCCAATAATAAATTAAAACAACAACAATAAAAACTGTACAGATCTGAACCTGGCCATCTCAGGGCAACCCCGATCCATATACTATATAAAGGACAAATGGACATCATAGAGGGAGTCCCTTGCTTGGGACCTTTCTCTATAAGCCATTAGGTCCCAAAAAAACTTTAGAAAAATTGTTACTGCAACCCCTATCCCCTCTTCACAACAGTAAGAACCCCCCTTGATCTCCAGAATGAGGCTCTGGTGTTGGAGTCACCACTCTATTCATAACAAAGACTCAGAGCCCCTTTCTGGAGAACATGTTTGGTCCCAGCAGTTAGACCTCTATCATTTGACACATTACCTATCCTCTGGATAGTGGATAACTAATTTTAACTTGGAATATTCCTTTAAATAAGACTTTAGTAAACTGGACAAAGGACATCCAGACCTTTTTTTCATTTATATATTATTTGTAATTAGGGGACAAATTATAACTTAACCCCTTAAGGACGCAGGACGTAAATGTACGTCCTGGTGAGGTGGTACTTAACGCACCAGGACGTACATTTACGTCCTAAGCATAACCGCGGGCATCGGAGCGATGCCCGTGTCATGCGCGGCTGATCCCGGCTGCTGATCGCAGCCAGGGACCCGCCGGCAATGGCTGACGCCCGCGATCTCGCGGGCGTCCGCCATTAACCCCTCAGGTGCCGGGATCAATACAGATCCCGGCATCTGCGGGAGTTCGCGATTAAAATGAACGATCGGATCGCCCGCAGCGCTGCTGCGGGGATCCGATCATTCATAACGCCGCACGGAGGTCCCCTCACCTTCCTCCATGCGGCTCCCGGCGTCTCCTGCTCTGGTCTGTGATCGAGCAGACCAGAGCAGGAGATGACCGATGACACTGATCTGTTCTATGTCCTATACATAGAACAGATCAGTATTAGCAATCATGGTATTGCTATGAATAGTCCCCTATGGGGACTATTCAAGTGTAAAAAAAAATGTAAAAGTAAAAGTAAAAGTAAAAAAAAAGTGAAACATCCCCTCCCCCAATAAAAAAGTAAAACGTCCGTTTTTTCCTATTTTACCCCCAAAAAGCGTAAAAAACATTTTTTATAGACATATTTGGTATCGCCGCGTGCGTAAATGTCCGAACTATTAAAATAAAATGTTAATGATCCCGTACGGTGAACGGCGTGAACGAAAAAAAATTTTAAAAGTCCAAAATTCCTACTTTTTTAATACATTTTATTTAAAAAAAATTATAAAAAATGTATTAAAAGTTTTTTATATGCAAATGTGGTATCAAAAAAAGTACAGATCATGGCGCAAAAAATGAGCCCCCATACCACCGCTTATACGGAAAAATAAAAAAGTTATAGGTCATCAAAATAAAGGGATTATAAACGTACTAATTTGGTTAAAAAGTTTGTGATTTTTTTTAAGCGCAACAATAATATAAAAGTATATAATAATGGGTATCATTTTAATCGTATTGACCCTCAGAATAAAGAACACACGTCATTTTTACCATAAATTGTACGGCGTGAAAACGAAACCTTCCAAAATTAGCAAAATTGCGTTTTTCGTTTTAATTTCCCCACAAAAATAGTGTTTTTTGGTTGCGCCATACATTTTATGATATAATGAGTGATGTCATTACAAAGGACAACTGGTCGCGCAAAAAACAAGCCCTCATACTAGTCTGTGGATGAAAATATAAAAGAGTTATGATTTTTAGAAGGCGAGGAGGAAAAAATGAAAACGTAAAAATTAAATTGTCTGAGTCCTTAAGGCCAAAATGGGCTGAGTCCTTAAGGGGTTAAAGGGCAAAAAAGAACAAAATGTCACCTATAAATAACAACATAAATCCATATCACTGACTTACCGCAGAGGTGAGGCAGTTGATCATACTCAGATTGGCAAAGACCACAGTGCATTTTCTGCCACCAAGTTCTACCATTGAGTTGTTACTAAATCCAGAGCCATAAATTGTTACTAATGTGCCACCTAAAAAGAAATTATGTTTTCAATAATCTGCCATACTTTATAGTAAAATAACTATATACATCTCTCCTCACCACTGTATCTAACATCCATAGTTTTTTATATTTCATTTACAATGAGAAATACATAATTTTTCCACCACCTAGTAGCAGTAACACTTGAATTATGTTTGTGACGTCACAGGTACTCCATGTACCTCTGTATGATACCATATTACAGACATATTCTTTCCAAGAGATGTGACCCCAGAGATTTGGATGATTTTCACTGTAAATAAACACAAGGATGTGTTGATACTGGCATTTAATGCAATGTCTTGCGTGTGGAAAACACACCCTTTTGGGAAACATGCTAATCTCACTTCTTTTATAACTAAAGCTCCCAATATGGCTCCCAATAAGTCAATATGAGCTTCAGGACTGGCCCTCCCAAATGCTGCCTGTGGTTTACAGAGAGCTGCATGAAATCGCTTCACACAGGCACATCTTCTGAATAGAAAAATCCATAACTTGGGGGAATAACTGGTCATTAGGGATAGACTAGCTGGCGCCAGGAGTTCGCAATCTGCCAACCTTAAGAACTCCTCAAAACCAGAGACGTCTAGATGTTAAAAGATCATCTTAAATACCTGAAGAGCTTCCAGAAGATGGTATAATTGAAGAGACAATAGTCTGGTAGGTATAAGTCAAGTTTCCTCCAAGCGATACTGCAAATCCAAGCCCAGCAATGTACACAGAGATCGGGAATGTTCCAGCACTTGCTTTTGGAACCTGACATTGTATCTTATTATCTATATGTAAAACACAAGATGAGCCACACTGAACAAATAAGAGATATGATGTATGATACATGCAAGTTGAATGTCCCCCACAATATCTCAATCAAACATCCCTTTAATAAAAGGAAGGCATCCTGTTGATCAGTGGATTGTTATGGATCAAGCTTTTAAAACATCAGAAACATCAAAAACATCAACAGTAGAGGACAGCCACATACAGTGGCCTCTACAGGACAAATCTAGTATTACATTTTGTCCATACAAATAAGTTGGTGACCATGTAATACAATGCAGGTCTAGATCTACCAGAGCTGCCGCTGCTCTTCTTTAGGAATCCCCAGTTATGATACATGAATGACCTGAGGTAACATATGCGTATGGACCGTATGCCCTGAGGGGATGCTTTAAGGTAATTCCTAGAGTTGATTAAAATTTTACTTTATTCTGTGTCGTTTAACTTACCAGTCATGTCAAGAATGGTGCAAGTGAGGTCTCCAACTGTCACATAGGTTGTGTCATGGCTGCCACTGTTAGAAAATCCAGTTCCATTTATTATCAACAATTCATTTTCTCCACTGATATCTAAAAGACAATAATTGTTATTAACATAGTACTCTGCATGAAATGGAGGCATGGTGTGGCATCAAGAGGGGGCATAGCACAATGTCACATCTCCAGTCCCAGAAATAAAGAGGTTTCCGAGACTGGAGATGCAGCCCCGCATAGAATGTAGGTATTGTCAAAAATCTCAGAGGAGTCAGACACCTTATCCCCTATCCTTTGGATAGTCTTTTGCCGGATAACCTCTTTAACCCCTTAAGGACTCAGGGTTTTTCCGTTTTTGCACATTCGTTTTTTCCTCCTTATCTTTTAAAAATCATAACCCTTTCAATTTTCCACCTAAAAATCCATATTATGGCTTATTTTTTGCGTCGCCAATTCTACTTTGCAGTGACATTAGTCATTTTACCCAAAAATGCACGGCGAAACGGGGAAAAAAATCATTGTGCGACAAAATCGAAAAAAAAACGCCATTTTGTAACTTTTGGGGGCTTCCGTTTCTACGCAGTGCATATTTCGGTAAAAAATTACACCTTATTATTATTCTGTAGGTCCATACGGTTAAAATGATACCCTACTTATATAGGTTTGATTTTGTTGCACTTCTGGAAAAAATCATAACTACATGCAGGAAAATTTATACGTTTAAAAATGTCATCTTCTGACCCCTATAACTTTTTTATTTTTCCACGTACGGGGTGGTATGAGGACTCATTTTTTGCGATGTGATCTGAAGTTTTTATCGCTATGATTTTTGTTTTGATCGGACTTTTTGATCACTTTTTATTCATTTTTTAATGTTATAAAAAGTGACCAAAATACGCTTTTTTGGACTTTGGATTTTTTTTGCGCATACGCCATTGACCGTACGGCTTAATTAATTATATATTTTTATAGTTCGGACATTTACACACGCGGCGATACCACATATGTTTATTTATTAAATTTTTTACACTGTTTTATTTTTTTTATGGGAAAAGGGGGGTGATTCAAACTTTTATTAGGGAAGGGGTTAAATGACCTTTATTAACACTTTTTTTTTACTTTTTTTTTGCAGTGTTATAGGTCCCATAGGGACCTATAACACTGCACACACTGATCTCTCATCCTGATCACAGGCGTGTATTAACACGCCTGTGATCAGCATTATCGGCGCTTGACTGCTCCTGCCTGGATCTCAGACACGGAGCAGTCATTCGTCGATCGGACACTGAGGAGGCAGGTAAGAGCCCTCCCGGTGTCCGATCAGCTGTTCGGGACGCCGCGATTTCACCGCGGCGGTCCCGAACAGCCCGACTGAGCAGCCGGGATACTTTCAGTTTCACTTTAGAAGCGGCGGTCAGCTTTGACTGCCGCTTCTAAAGGGTTAATACCGCACATCGCCGCGATCGGCGATGTGTGGTATTAGCCGCGGGTTCCGGCCGTTGATTAGCGCCGGGACCGACGCGATATGATGCGGGATCACGGCGCGATCCCGCTTCATATCGCGGGAGCCGGCGCAGGACGTAAATATACGTCCTGCGTCGTTAAGGGGTTAAAAGGAAAATATTAGACATGTGCAATTCGGTTCGGCACGAATGTCCAATTTACCGAATGTTACCGTTTTCGGGCATTCGGACCGATTCGAATGCACGAAAACATATTTTGAACATTCCCGAATAGCCACGATAATACGAATAGCAAAATAACGAATGAATTCGTTATTTACCGAATGATGCGGTAAATAACAAATGCATTCATTATCCGTAAACGAACGTAAAGAATTCATTCTAATAACAAAAAAATTATAAAAAAGATTCAGTAGTGATGGGAAAAATTGTATCTAACGAAATGTATCTTTTTATTATGAAATGTTTATTAATTTTTAAACAGGGATCAATTTATGTGAGCGGGTAAAGCAGTAAAAATGCAGCTGACAATAATAAAAATGTATTGTGTGCGTGTTTTTCACATTTTCTTTTTTACATTTTTTAGGTAGTACTACTACTCCCAGCATGGAACACACTGCTCCATGATGGGAGTAGTAGTTACCTGTACTAATTGACAGATCGCCGGGGTCCCTTGCGATCCTCTTGTATAACGTATAGATGCAGCGGCAGTTCTTCTATGGTCCCCTGCACTCACGTATATATACAACTATTCATATTTCCCGCAGAGCTGTGATTGGCCAGATGGTTCCAGCCAATCACAGCTCTCTGTGAGAAATAGGAATATGTGCATATATACGGCCGTGCAGGGGACCATAGGAGAGCGTCCGCCGCATCCATACATTATACAGGAGCATCACAGCGGGTGTCAGGAGTGATACCCGCAGTGATCTTTCCTTAACTACAAGTACTACTACTCCCAACATGGAGTACACTCTGCTCCATGCTGGGAGCTGTAGTACCTGCATTCATAGACAGATTGCAGCGGTTGTCAGAAGTTACACTCGCTGCAATATGTCTATTAATGCAGGTACTACAGCTCGCAGCATGGAGCAGAGTGTGCTCCATGTTGGGAATATTAGTACCTGCAGTAAGGGACAGATCCCAGCGGATGTCACTCCTCCTGACACCCGCTGCGATCGTCCTGATGTGAATGTCGGGATCAGCTGTTCTCAGGGCTACAGAGCCAGAGAACAGCTAATGCTGAGCCGTAGGTTTAAATCATATATCTACTGCCCAGCAAGAACTTACAGTGAGCCTGCAATGTGTATACAGTATACACATTGCTGGCTCACTTAACCCCTTGCTGAGCTGGGCGCTATGCGCAAGCCCAGCAAGGAAAGAGTTAACTTACACTGCTGGACAGTGTAGGTTAACCCTTTGTGCGGTATACACTATATACAGCTATCTATAGATAGCTGTATATAGTGTATACAGAAGACGAAGTCCGCTTACTTCCCTCGAGCAGGTCCGTGTAGCTCCACCCCCTAGTGATGACGTCATTAGGGGGTGGAGCTACAGAAGGGAACAAGGCTAGTTAATCTGAAGCTCTGTTCACTTTGCCTGTTTTGTATAATGTGAACAGACCCTTCTGGCAGTGTCTACCCAGACAGGGAGACTCCAGCTGTTGCTAAACTACAACTCCCAGGGCTTAGCGCTAGCCCCAAAAACAGCTAGCACTAACCCCCAATTATTACCCCGGTACCCACCGCCACAGGGGTGCCAGGAAGAGCCAGTACAAACAGGCCCGGAGCATCAAAAATGGTGCTCCTGGGCCTAGGCGGTAACTGAGAAGTTGTAGTTTAGCAACAGATGGAGTCTCCCTGTCTGGGTAGACACTGTCAGAAGGGTCTGTTCACATTATACAAAACGGACAATGTGAACAGAGCTTCAGATTAACTAGCCTAGTTCCCTTCTGTAGCTCCGCCCCTAATAAAGTCATCACTAGGGGGCGGAGCTACACGGACCTGCCCGATACTCTAGGGAAGTAAGCGTACTTCGTCTTCTGTATACACTATATACAGCTATCTATAGATAGCTGTATATAGTTATACCGCCCAAAGGGTTAACGTACACTGTCCAGCAGTGTAAGTTAACTCTTTCCTTGCTGGGTTGCGCATAGCGCCCAGCTCAGCAAGGGGTTAAGTGAGCCAGCAATGTGTATACTGTATACACATTGCTGGCTCACTGTAAGTTCTTGCTGGGCAGTAGATATACGATGTATACCTACGGCTAAGCGTCAGCTGTTCTCCCGGCTCTGTAGCCCTGAGAACATCTGATCCCGACATTCACATAAGGACGATCGCAGCTGGTGTCAGGAGGAGTGACATCCGCTGGGATCTGTCCCTTACTGCAGGTACTACTACTCCCAACATGGAGTACACTCTGCTCCATGCTGGGAGCTGTAGTACCTGCATAAATAGACATATCGCAGCAAGTGTAACTTCTGACACCCGCTGCGATCTGTCTATTAATGCAGGTACTACAGCTCCCAGCATGGAGCAGAGTGTACTCCATGTTGGGAGTGGTAGTACTTGTAGTAAAGGAAAGATCACTGCAGGTATCACTCCTGACACCCGCTGTGATGCTCCTGTATAATGTATGAATGCAGCGGCCACTCTCCTATGGTCCCCTGCACGGCCGTATATATACACATATTCCTATTTCTCACAGAGAGCTGTGATTGGCTGGAACCATCTGGCCAATCACAGCTCTGCGGGAAATATGAATATGTGTATATATACGTGAGTGCAGGGGACCATAGAAGAGCGGCCGCCGCATCTATACATTATACAAGAGGATCGCAAGGGACCCCGGCGATCTGTCAATTAGTACAGGTAACTACTACTCCCATCATGGTACAATGTGTTCCATGCTGGGAGTAGTAGTACTACCTAAAAAAAAAAAAATTTAGTGAAAAACACGCACACACTACATTTTTTATATTGTCGGCCACATTTTTAGTGCTTTACCCGCTCACATAAATTGATCCCTGTTTAAAAATTAATAAACATTTCATAATAAAAAAGATACATTTCGTTAGATACAATTTTTTCCATCACTACTGTATCTTTTTTATGGTACCCTACGAAATTTTAATGTAAAAGGTATCTCCATAATTTTTTAGGATCGCTAAAGTCCAAAAAAGAATAAAAAGATTTACCGAATATACCCGAATGCCGAATGTATCCGAAAAATCAAAACCGAAAATATTACCAACCCTCAAATGTTGACCACTCTATCCCACTCACCAATCTCTATGCCCAGACACAGACACAGACACAGACATCGCTACTCAGACTATTTGTAATCAAACATACAAGGCACGATCTCCATGCAGACATCTATAAGCGCTACAGACTATTTGCCACACTGAATATATATTGAATGTCTATTTTATTTTATTTCATTGTATGAATATTTTATACATTCACTACCTTGCTTATCGTGGTGAGTACGATGTAAGGGCCCGACAAAGGACACCACAAGCACTATCATTGTAATAATAAATTGTTTTAAATAAATTCACTGGATCTACATCATTGTTTTCATATATTTTATATACATAGAAACATAGAATGTGTTGGCAGATTATTCGGCAGACTAGATGCCCAATAATCTGCTGACACATTCTATGTTTCTATGTATATAAAATATATATGAAAAATCTGAATCCTATCAATAGGCCCAGGCCCTTTCTTATATGAAGGATAGCCTTATGCTTATCCCATGCATGCTTAAACTCCTTCACTGTATTTGCAGCTACCACTTCTGCAGGAAGGCTATTCCATGCATCCACTACTCTCTAAGTAAAGTAATACTTTCTCATATTACTGCAGAAACCTTTGCCCCTCTATTTTAAAACTATGTCCTCTTCTTGTAGTTTTTCTTCTTTTAAATATCTTCTCCTCCTTTACCGTGTTGATTCTCTTTATGTATTTAAAAGTCTATAGACCCATTTAATGGTCATAATCAAGCCCAGACTTGAGGAAAGTGTACCCCCACTTTATAAATTATCATTATGATTATAGCAAAATATTTGATGCCTTTTTACCTGTATTAATAGAATATATGGTTGGAGTTTGTTTTGCATCCCAGGTGTAGTCACAGTTTCCAGAACACTTTGAAGGAATCCCATTTATGTAGACTTCAACCTTTAACGTATAAAGCAAATTATGTTATTAAAGGAGTACTCTGGTGCAGACTACTCCTGCTCCATCCTGCCCGGGCTGCAAAAAAAAATGAAAATAAACCATCACTCACGTTCCTGGGTTCCCGCGGAGCGCCACTACAGCTGATAGGTCCTCCGGTCCATCTTCTTCATACTTCCGTGTGAACAAAGCGTCACATGGCGCTCAGCCTATCGCTGGCCGCTACAATGTTCTGCCTCATCCCATAATAGGCTGAGCGCCATGTGATGCTTCGTTCACACGGAAGTATGAAGAAGATGGACCGGAGGACCGATCAGCTGTAGTGGCGCTCCGCGGGAACCCAGGAACGTGAGTGATGGTTTCTTTTCTTTTTTTTTTTTGCAGCCCGGGCAGGACAGAGCAGGAGTAGTCTGCACCAAAGTGCTTCTTTAAGTTGTCTTATTTATATAGCTGCAATAATTAGTACACCTACACATTAAACCCACAGAAGATTTAAGGCATCCAAGTTATGGCAGCTTTCATTGTTCTTAGAAGACTATGTACACGATTTTTTTGGTGTATAATTTTTGCTTATTCATCCAGAAGTTCGATAGGAAGTTCTGGCTTAGAATCTCCTTTCTAGTTAATTCCAAAGGTGTTAGATGGGGTCAGATTTGGCGCCACCTAGAGGCATGGTAAGCACCGGCCTAGAATGCGCCTAGAGGCCCCGGACACCCCCAGCAAGTGCAATTTTAAACTTTCTGAACGCCTTTAAGACTCTCACAAGTCTTGTGGCTCTGTCCTGTCACATCAGGCAGCGCTTCCTGGGCGTGCAGCATCTGTATGATACGATAAGATAAGGATAAGAGCTGCGAGGAGAGGAGCGCATGATGCGGAGGTGATATGGGGGCAATGTGAGGTGCTTCTTATATGGATGTTAATGTAAGGGGAAACAAAGTGGGCATTATTACTGTATGGAGCAGTAACAAGACGTCACCTATGAGTTTCTACATGTAACTGTAATCACCCATACTTTCTGCAGAGCCCGTGTAGAGCTAGGCCCTCTATGTGTGGATATTAATCTCTGTAGAGTAACTTTTATTCAGTATCAGTATAGTGCAAAAAAGGGGTGCAACCAAGGTCTGGGGGACCAAAAGAGCAGAGCCAAGGTGATGGCAAAATAAAGCATTGCCGAAGGTGGCAAAATTCCTTGCACCGGCACTAGATTAGGTTTAGGTTAGTGCTCTGTACAGCCTGTCAAGTTCATCCACACCAAACTCACCCAACTATGCCTTTATGGATCTTTCTCTGTGCATTGGGGCACAGTTATGCCGGAGTAAAAAAGGGCTGAACCCAAACTTTTCTCACAAAAGCAGAAGCATTCGATTATCTAAAGAGTCTTGGTATGGTGAAGTATTAATGCATTCATCTAGACCGTTAGATGTCATGGTCTTGTCATGGTTGGGTTCACAATGATCATGATGGCTGAATCTTCTACACTAGGATAATAGTGGTAGTAGTCTCCTGAGGCACTGTCTGTGTATATATGTTCCCTGGTTAATGGTTGTTGGGGTATCCTTGATGGTAACGTACTGGGACAAAAAGGTAACTTTGAAGATAACACCTCACCATTTTTACTGATATACCATCTTTATATTTTATAAATTTCAGTGATTTAATTAATAATGTATATTTCCCATACCTGTGGCTTTTTGTTTAGTGTCCTCATAAAATCCCCAAGCAGACGCTGACGAAATAGTCCTCCGTTGGTTACTTTTACTGCATAAATTTCTGCTTGATCTCCAGTTACCTTGGAATTATTTATCTGAATAAGACATAAGGCTTAGACTAAGGTATGGATTTTTTAAAATAATCTTTGTTGTAGCATTATTATTTGTAATCAATGTGTATTTCTGTTATATTTATCAAAAGAGTACTAACTGCAAAAAACTTCCTCCTCACAAACCTCACTCTGGCTGTAGGGAAACTAGCCTCAGCAGGAGCCCTCCCCCACTGCTATATGTGCAATAGGACATAGGGTGCACTAAGGTATAAGAGGCTTAAAGGGGTACTCTGGTGGAAAACATTTTTTTTTTATCAACTGGTGGCAGAAAGTTAAACAGATTTGTAAATCACTTCTATTTAAAAATATTAATCCTTCCAGTACTCATCCGCTCCTTTATACTAGAGAGGGCGTTCATGTATTTTTGAATTTCCTTTCTGCCTGACCGCAGTGCTCTCTGCTGACACCTCTGTCCCTTTTAGGAACTGTCCAGAGCAGGAGAGGTTTGCTATGTGGATTTGTTCCTGCTCTGGACAGTTCCTGACATGGACAGAGGTGTCAGCAGAGAGCACTGTGGTCAGACAGAAAGGAAATTCTAAATGAAAAAAAATTCCTGTGGAGCATACAGCAGCTGAAAAGTACGAGAAGGATTAAGATTTTTAAATAGAAGTAATTTACAAATCTATATAACTTTCTGGCACCAGTTGAATTTAAAAAAATGTTTTGCACTGGAGTACCCCTTTAATTCTCTCAACACAGTCTGTAGATACTACACAATTATCCACTGATCAACACTCACTTACCTTTAAATACACGAATAAGAAGAAAGGAATGAAGCAGCAATCACCCAAAAGATTCTTCCACATATGTATATTTTATTTCTTTCTTTAAATATGATGGGAGACAGTAACTGAATGTAAAATCCTAGCGGGGAGCAAGAGACGCAACTCTCGAGTGCGGGGGCATACCACTGCATGACGATTAGTTTCACGTCATCCAGTGGTACACCCTCGCACTGGAAAGCTGCGTCTGTGGAAGAATCTTTTGGGTGAGTGCAGCTTCATTCTGTTCTTCCTCTTATTGTATTTACCTTTTGGACTGCATACTTTAGTGAATGCTGGCACCACCTTCCACACATAGGAGTAACAGGAGTACACAAATCCAGCTTTAATTGTTTGAATAGGTCTTGTGTGTACCCCAGGTGCAGTGCTTGTTTACTGCTGTCTTCTATACTAGTTAGTGTTGTACTCACTCACCTTTGTCTTCTCTAAATGACTGGTAACAAAGACAATAAGGTTATAGTATTCTGCTTACTTGATATAGTCAAATAATGATAAAAAGTATCAAATCAGGCCTTTGTAACGGAAGGATAGGTTTATTTGAATATGCACAGCACTGAAGATAAAGATCCCTCATCCCCCTAAAATAGATGTAGCAGAGCTGTATTTGTCATTTTACTTACACAGGGTTGCATTGTCATTATGGCTTCATTTTAACAACTGTACAATAGCCGCAATATCCAGACCTCTCATGGTGAAACTGAATTAGAGTTAGTTCACTATTTGGAATTAATAATGTAGCAGGCAAGATTTTAGCTGGAGGGTTCTGGCAAGTATAGTGTGCCCGAGGAGCTAAGTTACAGTGGGGGTAGCAGCAAGCCACTTTGCCTTGGCCAGGTACATACATATTTGGAGAGGCAAACTAAATATTACTGCTATAGCTTATCTATCCAGGCACTGCCATATATGAATAGATATAGCAGTAGTGAAGAAAAAGCCCGGGGTTCCTCTGGCGCTATCCGCAGCAATGACAGGACTTCAGTGAATTGTAATATCCAATACACTTAATTTGCCCAAATCCAGACGCGTTTCGGGACCCAGTCCGTTTTTCAATGATACAAATGGCTTACAAAACATTGGTACAATCTGTGTTATATAGACTACTGAAAAAAATCCTGATTGACAGGATGCCTCGTGTGATCAGCGTTCCTGACTCAGGGAGCACATCCCTATGACGTAAGCAATCCTGTATCCCATTGGATTAAAAAGAACAAAATAGCTAAAGTATAAAATTATTTAAAAAACTTTTTTGTTTGTTATAAAAGGTTGTTAATAAAAGTAAAATAAAATAAATGTGTATTGATAACACTTTTGGTCCTTTTCATTACGGCAATGCTTCCTTTATGTTGTCTCCTATGTTCTCTTTCATACTACAATAGGGTGAGAAGTATATTTAGTTTTCTATTGTCATGTCCGCTCCTACATCAATAAATACTCCTTTCATCAATGTTTCTTTATTTGTTTGTTTTTTACTTTCTTACTCCAATGCATTACCAGTGCGCTTGCGTTTCTGTCTGCTGTTATTCCTATGACAGTTCGTACTGGCCATGCGCAGGTGCACCGGCCATGGGACTCTGACAGTACTTCTTGGTGCTCCTTATTGTCAGCATGATCGTAAGTTTTTCTCTACACATTTTTCTTGTTGATTCTTCTAATATACGAAATCGCAGGCATCTATACTTCTTGGTTGTTCTTCTCGGTATTAACTACTTTTTGTTCACAGAATGTATAAGAGATCGTAGCCCCAGTAAACCCGATGTTTCCCAATTATATTAGGAATTTGGATACAGCATTTTTCTGATGTAAATTTGCTTCCTATTGTTTTTATACTTCGGCTGCGGTTATCTTTATTAACTGGGTAGATTATTCTGTTTCCAGTCGTTAATTAATAAAGATAACCGCAGCCGAAGTATAAAAACAATAGGAAGCAAATTTACATCAGAAAAATGCTGTATCCAAATTCCTAATATAATTGGGAAACATCGGGTTTACTGCGGCTACGATCTCTTATACATTCTGTGAACAAAAAGTAGTTAATACCGAGAAGAACAACCAAGAAGTATAGATGCCTGCGATTTTGTATATTATAAGAATCGACAAGAAAAATGCGTAGAGAAAAACTTATGATCATGCTGACGATAAGGAGCACCAAGAAGTACTGTCAGAGTCCCATGGCCGGTGCGCCTGCGCAAGGCCAGTACGAACTGTCATAGGAATAACAGCAGACAGAAACGCAAGCGCACTGGTAATGTATTGGAGTAAGAAAGTAACAACAAACAAATAAAGAAACATTGATGAAAGGAGTATTTATTGATGTAGGAGCGGACACGACAATAGAAAACTAAATATACTTCTCACCCTATTGTAGTATGAAAGAGAACATAGGAGACAACATAAAGGAAGCATCGCCGTAATGAAAAGGACCAAAAGTGTTATCAATACACATTTATTTTATTTTACTTTTATTAACAACCTTTTATAACAAACAAAAAAGTTTTTTTTAAATAATTTTATACTTTAGCTATTTTGTTCTTTTTAATCCAATGGGATACAGGATTGCTTACGTCATAGGGATGCGCTCCCTGAGTCAGGAACGCCGATCACACGAGGCGTCCTGTCAATCAGGATTAAGACACATACTAGTAGTAGTCTATATAACACAGATTGTACCAATGTTTTGTAAGCCATTTGTATAATTGAAAAAGGGACTGGGTCCCGAAACGCGTCTGATTTTGGCAAATTAAGTGTATTGCATATTACAATTCACTGAAGTCCTGTCATTGCTGTGGATAGCGCCAGAGGAACCGGGTTTTTTCTTCACTACTGCTATATCTTGTTCGCATTGGACCATCCAGGATCCGATTCCGGGAGGCAGCACCGCAAACATCACACAAGACGATTCATAGTGGTTGTGGCTGTGACACAACCCCAAAAGGTGAGCAGAATACCTCACCGCATTTTCCCGATTTTGATCACCAATCTATTGTCTATACGTACTGTCCCATGGGAGGCTCTGCCTGTTTGTTTATCTTGTAGCCATATATGAATAGATGACACACTTGTATACCTAGTACCAAAGGAGAAACAAAACCACTCTAAAGACCGTAAAGTAAAGATAAAAACTTCTGTTAAACTTCATTTTATTAGTTTAACATACAGTACATAAAATTACTGTTACTGTTACTTATACTATATGTACTGCTATTTAATCTGCACACTACCCCTAATATATGGTGTAGTTGTGAGTATATAGGCTGATGGTTTGGTGCAATACCATTTACTATATGAGAGTTTCTCCTGCTTTATGTAGATACGCCGATCCATGATCCTAGCCACTTCTTTATTGTACTTTCATTCATGCACTTGCTCTTTTTTTCGTCTTTTATGCATGTTATACAGGGCTCATTATTTGCTTGTCCGTAAAGTACTATCCCCTTCCCCAGTTCCCACATCTTTTTTCTATGCCCATTACTGTATGTGTAATTTTATGTACTGTATGTTAAACTAATATAATGAAGTGACTTTATCTTTACCTTATGGTCTTTATAGTGGTTTTGTTTCTCCTTTGGTACTTTATTGTTCTATACCACTAGACCTTTTTTGTATATACATGAGTACACATTTAGCTTCTTACTTCTTGGAAAGGTGAAACTTTTATACCTGTAGCAGTGGCTGGTATCCTGCAGCTGTTAAGAACTTTATTTGCCATGTGTATCCTCTGCAGTCTCCATATCTAAAAGGTATGGAAACTTGGCCCAGTTCTGGAATACCCTCTAATGCGTATTTCAGATCAGCGGCTGAGATGTCTATAGGGAGATCTGTAGATCAAGCAAAGAAGGAAATTATTGACTGACAGGTTATAGAAATCATAGTTCAAAAATGTTTTCGTCATTTATCAAAGCCAGCTTTAAGGGTGTGCACCAGATACATTAATTCCCCTCCTGAAGGGTTGTCGTCACAATAAGCCTGGTATTTGAGGCTATTGATCACCACAAATCTTATTGATAATAACTTAACAATATTATAATGACATGGAATTCTACTGCTGCTCCCAGGCTTTCATATTGTAAACCAATGTTAGGCAAGGTATGGTGGTTTGCAATTAGTTAGTATGTGACACAGCTCATAATGGCACCATACAGAATATATTAATTAGGTGTCCATACTCTAAAGCAGGGGTTCTCAACTTGTGGTATGCGTACCCCTAGGGGTACACCACGGGTTGTGCTGGGGTATGATGATGCGCTGATAAATACCGGCCATGCATTGGCCAGTATTTGTCAGCGCAGAGTGGGGAATGGCCGCGGCAGCTTTCTGTAAAGTACCACGGCCGCAGCCCCGGCCACGGCTACTTTACGGGAGCTGTGTAGTTGCCAGGCAGACGTGAGATGTCCCCTGCGGAGGTGCCGCACAGTGCAGGAGGACCTCACGCATCAGTTCAACCGGGAACGGACTCCGAGAACGGGATGCGCTGTTTACCCGAACAGGCCGGGTAATGTTAAAAATAAATAAAACTAAGGGGGAGATTTATCAAAAACTGTGCAGAGGAAAATTGTCCAGTTGCCCATAGCAACCAATCAGATCTCTTTCATTTTTCAGAGGTCTCTTTAAACATAAAAGAAACAAGCTGATTGGTTGCTATGGGCAACTGGGCAAAGTCTTGATAAATCTCTCCCTAAGTGTATGGGAGGGAGGGAGGGATGTTATTGTATGTATTTATGTATGTGTGTATATATATATATATATATATATATATATATATATATATATAAATATAATTTTATGATTTAGTTTGTCCACGGGTACTCTTTGCGTGTAAGTTCCGCACGAGGGTTACCCGCGGACATACTCTCACCATTTGGGGGTACAGTTGCGAAAAAGGTTGAGAACCACTGCTCTAAGGTGATTATTATTAGGCACTGTATGGTATGGTTGTATGTCCACTGCATGACAGTATTCTATATATATAGGAAGGACCACCAAAAGAAGGCACTGCATTGTGCAAAGTTCCATGTAGGGCTGGCTCTATCAGCTTATTACTTAAAGGGGTACCCTGGATAGCAAAAAAATATGAACATTTTGTCATCCTCATGGACAGACCAGAGACGGAGATCATGCCCCTTTTAGAAGTCATACTGACAAGTCATGCCCCCTTTCTAACATCCATCTAAGTCACCCCTTCTATCATAGCTCATCAGTAGTGTTGAGCGTGAATATTCAAAAATGTTACCGCAAATATCGGCAATTCACGATTTCGAGAATATTTCGAATATAGCGCTATATATTCATAATGAGGAATATTCGTTGTTTTTTTTTCTTAACTGTACACATCACAACAATGATGTGCACTGCTTCCAGCTTGTGGTCCAAGACTCCAAAGAATGCTCCAATATTATTTACTGTGTGAGTTGTTGATGCAGATATGCAAATATTCTGGAATATTGACACTTTCAGAGAACACTGACCCCTCCCTTCATTTAGTAGTGTAGGGTATAGTGTTAGTTAGTTAAAGGAACATATCTCCGGACCGAAGTTACGTATTGTAGTCAGTGACCCTTATCGATCTCCTGTTTACCCACACTATAGCCCACTGTATTGTGTTTAGAGTGGGTGAACAGGATGACTGTTTTCCTTTAAAAGGGTGTGCAGGAGGAAAGAGCTGAGAGAAAATGGAGCCATGGGCAGAGGAGAAATGTGCATGGGGAAGCTGTAAATGGTTCCAGAAACAAGACAGGGGGTTATGTAAATATAATCCACAACATGGGAATATGTGTTTTTAGGGTCCCCAGAAAACCTCTGTGACTACAGACCTTATAGAGTACCTGTCACCAAATAAACTGTTCTCAAGTACCTCAGGCTATGTTCTCCAACTACTCCTAGCATCCTAGCACCCCTTCTGCCCTTAAAAACTATTTCAGAGCTTTAAAAAGCTCTGTATCATACCTTTCCCAGCAGGTATGACATCACTGAAGCTTGCTGGGGGACTACTTCCGCCCTCACAACCTTGCAGCACTGAGATAAATAGAAGACCTCAGGCTCTGTGAATGTTTAAGTCCGTGCAGATTTCAGCGAGTGGAGCTTTCACTTTCTGTGCAGCTGTCAATCAAGCTCAGTGCAGTGAGAAGCACTTCCTGAGTCCGGTCTCCTACCAGGCCGGGAAGAGACCGAACTCACTGTATTAATTATGGCAGGGAACAGAACAGAGCCACCTAGTGTCCGTTTTCTATATTACATTTTGAACATTGACTTTATGTTGATAATTTTTAAAGCATGTGAATGGGAAAGTGTCTGCTAATTACACAAGGAACACTATATTAAAAGTTTTATTTGGTGACAGGTACTCTTTTAAGGTGATGTCCTAACAGGACTTTTCATTTATAACATCCCTATGTATCAGAAATAGTGGAACAGGGGATTATTAATTATGGTGCTCAGCCCTAAAGCTGTGAAAAATGCTTTGAAAAATTGGTCTCACTATGGGCAAGTCACACTAGAAGTAAGATGAGATATCACCATACTTTTTATTTGTCTTCTGTAAGCTTGAACACTGAATGTTCCTCCAACTGGAGCTGATGCTGTCTGGGTACGATTTATTTGGATCAGTGCATTTTGTGTTGCAGTAGGTATTGAATAAATTGCTGAGTTTGCATTGTTGAGAATGTTCTATGAAAACAAAACATAAAGATATAAGCAATAGCATTAATGAGAATTGGCACCAGATAGTTACCAGCAGTCAAACCATTCGGGCGAAGGCACGGAATCAGGTTTCCTTTCAGTTGCATTGTGGTTTGGTACTGTATCACGTCACTTTTAGGAAAAGCTACAAGGAAAAGGTGGCACGAGAGAGCTGCTTTGCATATCCTTTCTTTCCCAGTGGAGCATTAATTGCCTTTAAGTGTTCTCACATTGTTATGACGCTCTCCTCAATAAGAAAGCTTACCCCATTGGACCTATACCTACAGGCCTCTCACTAGCCAAGCTTGCACCCTGCTTTATACTGACAAGGAGCAATCACCCCTAAACAGCTGTCTACAGGTTTTCTCCCCCATTCCCAGTAAGTTTTTAAAGGGGTACACCGGTGGAAAACATTTTTTTTTTTTAATTAACTGGTGGCACAATGGTAAACAGATTTGTCAATTGTTCTTTATTTAAAAATCTTTATCCTTCCTGTACTTAACAGCTGCTGTATGCTCCACAGGAAGTTGTATTTCATTCTGGAGTTCTTTTCCGTCTGACCACAGTGTTCTCTACTGACACCTCTGTCCATATCAGGAACTGTCCAGGGCAGGAGAGGTTTGCTATGGGGATTTGTTCCTACTCTGGACAGTTCCTGACACAGACAGAGGTGTCAGCAGAGAGCACTGTGGCCAGAGAGAAAATAAATTAAAAAAGAAAAGAGTTTCCTGTGAAGCATACAGCAACAGATAAGTACTAGAAGGATGAAGATTTTTAAATGGAAGTCATTTACAAATCTGTTTAATTTGGTGGCATCATTTGATAAAAAAAAAAACATTGTTTCCCACTGGAGTACCCCTTTAAAACTCCTGGTTGGAGAGAAACACTGACTTTAAGGGAAAACTACCTGTTGTAATACTCTATTATAAGCTTGAAGAGGATTTCTATCCAGGACTGCTGCTCAGGAACTATTCCATCAGGGACCGTCCGTACACCGAGGAGACAGAAGATTAACACCCCATTCCTTCTTACTCTTTCTTGTGTGTTTTTTCACTCAATAAAGATTTTGCCCTGTGATTCCCCCCCGTATGCCCTTCTTTCCTAACTCCCTTCTTCTTTTACGGTCTTCTATACTTTGTTGTTTCATATTGTACATACTGACCCTCATTTACCTAAGAGTGTTGGGTTTTACTAGTGTGAAATGTACAATAGTAAATAGGTCAGGTTGTGAAACCACGCCCCTTTTACACCCATTTACTGACTGTCCACACCCCTGTCCCAATCGTTCACGCCCCCTTTTCAGCTTTTCACAATGCAATGTCGAGGTTGTCAGATTATCCTGCGCACACTGGCGGCGACATGTCACAGACACTATGCACCAAAATAACTAAGATTAACCCG
The DNA here is from genome assembly GCF_029499605.1 of Hyla sarda. Lineage (NCBI taxonomy): Eukaryota > Metazoa > Chordata > Amphibia > Anura > Hylidae > Hyla > Hyla sarda. Next base: position 345,780,862 of record NC_079193.1, on the reverse strand, counting down.
ACAAAATCTGTATTACCTTAGTAAATGAAGGCCACTGTTGTTTAAAAAAAAAATTATGATAATTTGATGTTCGTGAAAACCCTCATACAAAGACATGTGCATAGATGGCAGTATAGAGGCAGACAGAGACCCTGTTGCTCTTGATCACAGAGTCCTAGACACTCTATATGCTCCGGTATGATGCCTACAGAGCTGTAATATGGTAGTGCACACGAGCACAAAAGCTGCATGTAGACAAAGCTGCAATTTACTACAGAACAGCTAAGTGTATATCCTGCAGGGGTATTGATCAATGCAAGCAAAGATGAAAATTGTCACGATTCGGCTTCCAGGTAGTGGATCCTGTGTGTCAGTGAGGGATTGGCGTGGACCGTGCTAGTGGACCGGTTCTAAGAGGCTACTGGTGTTCACCAGAGCCCGCCGCAAAGCAGGATGGTCTTGCTGCGGCAGTAGCAACCAGGTCGTATCCACTAGCAACGGCTCTACCTCGCTGACTGCTGAGAAGGCGTGGGACAGAAGGACTAGGCAGAGGCAAGGTCAGACGTAGCAGAAGGTCGGGGGCAGGCGGCAAGGTTCGTAGTCAAGATGGATAGCAAGGGTTCAGGTAACACAGGCTTTGGAGACACTAAACGCTTTCACTGGCACAAGGCAACAAGATCCGGCAGGGGAGTGCAGGGGCAGTGATCAGATAAAGTCTGGGAGCAGGTGGGAGCCAATTAAGCTAATTGGGCCAGGCACCAATCATTGGTGCACTGGCCCTTTAAGTCTCAGAGAGCTGGCACGCGCGCGCCCTAGAGAGCGGAGCCGCGCGCGCCAGCACATGACAGCAGGGGACCGGGACGGGTAAGTGACCTGGGATGCGATTCGCGAGCGGGCGCGTCCCGCTGTGCGAATCGCATCCCCGACGGCCATGACAGTGCAGCGCTCCCGGTCAGCGGGACCCGGAGAGCGCTGCGGGGAGAGAGACGCCGTGAGCGCTCCGGGGAGGAGCGGGGACCCGGAGCGCTAGGCGTAACAAAAATGCTGCGTTCACCTAAGTAAACCCAGCCCCCTCAAACATCTGATCTTCAGGGGTGCCGGAAGTTGGCCCCTCCAGCCAACTATTAATATTCTCATCTCAAAAAAACCCTTAAAGGGGTACTCCGACCATAATACATCTTATCCCCTATCCAAATGATAAGGGGTGAGATGTCTGGTCGTGGGGGTCCTTCCACTGGGGACCCGTGCAATCTGTCATTGTGCACCCACTGGAGGCTCCAAATGTGTAGTGTGACGACCACGGGGCCAGATTATCGTAATGTCACGACTTTGCCCCCGTGTGATGTCACGCCCCGCCCCCTCGATGCAAGTCTATGGTCGTCACACAGGGGCGGAGTCGTGATGTCACAATACTCCGGCCCTGTGGTCGTCAAACTACACATTTGGAGCCTCCAGCGCTGCATAGAGCTCACAAAGGTGGGTGCGCAATGACAGATTGCGGGAGTCCCCTGCGACCAGACATCTTATGCCCTATCCTTTGGAAAGGGGATAAGATGTATTAGCGCCAGAGAGCCACACTAACGCATCTGCAGCATATATCATGCTGTGGATGCACCAAAGGGAGTCACAGAGGGACTGCAGAGCATGATCCCAGCTACTACTGGGTAACTCTGTACATCCGCTCATAGTGGCACATTTAAGTGGAAAATCCGCCACTATGAGCGGACACACAGAGCTACAGAGCTGCAGCCGGGAGATTGTTCTGCAGTCCCTCTTGTGACTGCAGCGCATCTGCATCATATTTTATGCTGTGACCCTGCCCTCAAGCTATAAATTAGGTTGTAACTAAGAGGTTAAATATTCAACTTCTACACTGAGATAAGATTACTTGATATTACAGACCTGAAGCCTGAGGCTGAATTACTGACAAATTCTGTTAATAACATATTCCATTCTACTCTATGTAAGGTGCAGTGTTGTCATGGAGGCTGTGTGTATCCAAATCACTATATGCGTTAATGTCTACATGTATATACACCAATATAACTACGGTACTCAAGGCAAGTAATAGTGGATATTGTTATATTTAATGATGTAGATGTAAATTCTGCACCTAATAGGAATCAGGTGTGATGTGTTCGTCCTCATATCTTTACATCATTTTACTAAAGAAACAGTGGTAGGGTTTTATATAATATCCCTTATGCTCCTCGCAGCACAAAAACATCATACACATCCCATTACCTACCTCTACAAATGCAGCAGCAAAAAGTGGAAAATTGTACCCACAGTTATATGGGGTTATAGTAATGGTATACTGGCTTTTAGAGGCGACCACTGAATTGCTCACACTGACATCCTGGATGAAGACTCCATTTTCCGACAAAGCAGGTCTCCTCCTATTTACTACAATATATAACAGTGACAGACAATGGTCATACAAGGAAAGAAAAACAATTGTTATATTAATTGTTATAATAACTTGGTTTATAAACAACTATGTAATCAGCAATAGACCACAAAATACATAAAACAACTGCACTGAAAAGCTAAGTGCTATAGATTGAACAATTATTGGTAATGATTAACATTATGGGGGGGGGGGGGTTCCAGATTGTACAATCTATTGAGGGCCACAACAATGAGCTGGTTGGGGAGAGAAGCTAGCAGTTTTGAGTCTCATTACACTACACAGAAAAAAATATTAGGAATTGGTAATATCCTTTTTGACTCAATTGTCTTTTAAATGGGTTGTCTGACGAAAGGTACAACCTGTGTATAGTGTCACAAAAGAATTCTAAAGCAACCTGCTAATATAATGTGATTTGCTCTATCCTTGCTCCCCCTTCCCTCCTGTCTGCTCAGGGCAAGAGCAGTGATGTGAAGGGGAGGGGGAGATCATATTACTGCTCATTAGATGTTTTACTTATTTAGATAAGACAACAGAAAGCCATTCTCAGTCACAGTGGTTTCCTTCAGAACAGGCTCACCACTGTCTTATGTAATGAGTCATAAATCTAATGAGCGAAAAGGGTTTCCCTGTCGAATGCGATGGCTCCCTAGATCCTCACATCAGCAGTTGCGGTACTATGTCACGTCACAGCAAAGGCAGGATTGAAGTGCCACAAGGCCTCCATACTTCCTGTATCTCAAACAGAAACTGGGTTTGTCACTAAAGATATAACGGTTCCAGTCTGTAGTACTACATATTTCTTGTGTGGACCACTGTAAACCAAGGTAGAGGTGGTTTAGAGTAAATGTCAGGCCATAAAATGGACGCTATGACATCACATTTCCTTCTGCTAAGTGCCTGGAAATGGTCCCGGTAGAGACAAGGGGGTGTACTGAAGGTGCCACCTGTGTCTAAATGGTGGTAAAAAAAACTGATAGTTTCTCATGCTTATTGGAGGGTCAAACAATCCCCTCCACCAGTAGTCTGTCCGGGCCATGCAGAGCCTGTTCGTTGTGTATGGGTGACCTCACATAAAAAGTGCTCCCAATACCTCCTAACAGCTTTGTCAAAATGGTCTAGATGTTGGGTAGTAAATTAAAATGACCATTCTGCTTCTATCAGTCCTTTGATGCGTCCATACTCAAAGGCTGTCAACCATGCAAAATGTCTTCAAGTATGTTTTACAGCAATGTTTACCAGTCAACGATCTCTTACAAAGAGGTACACTAACCAAAAGTAGCTTCTGAGAGCCTTCTTACAGGGCAGTTGAGGAAGCACTTTTACTCTCTCATGTCACAAGACCCAGTGTTTAATCAGGCCATACCTGCAATAATTTATATATCTTCCTGATACATAACTGCATGTCGAGTTTTGCAGCAATCCAACCTTTCTATCTGAGTGCCTTTTTTGTCATTGAGTGTACCAATCCATATTTATTTCAACTATTTGCACATCTTAAAACAAGAGTAAAATCTAAATTAACAACATCTACCTATCTCATACCTAGTCATGAAACTGATATACCCATGCTTGCAACTCTACAACTAGAACTTCCCCCTTTGATCTCAGATATCATTAAAAATATGCAGAAATATTCCAAACATTGTAATATCCCCGCCATTAATTAACTTCAGTTGCACATTACTGTTCTATTTGGTTTTTGTTTTCTAAAATAGTTTATTTATAAATAGTTTATTATTATTTTTATCATTATTTATAGAGATGAGCGAATTATTAAAAATTTTAATCGACCGATTCGCCGAATCTTCTAAAAAAATGTGGTTTGGTCCGAATTTATTCACGGCGAATCTCTATTAAAAATGGCTATTTCTGGCCTACAGAGAGCCTAAATAGGGGTGTAGAACACTTTGCCTTGCTGTAACACGCATAGGGTGTGTGGTGGGTTAGTGAAATAATACTGTTATTCAGTATAACATGCAGATTACAGGCATCAATATTAGAATCTCTGTCGCAGAGCATCACAATGACAGAGCCTGGTGGTGGCATCAGTATGAGGAGACCATATAGTGGCTGAATGACACAGCGTGGAGGGGGTGGCAGCATGAGGAGACCATATAGTTGCTGAATGACACAGCGTGGAGGGGGCGGCAGCATGAGGAGACCATATAGTGGCTAAATGACCCAGCCTGGAGGTGGCAACAGCCTGACGAGACCATAGGCCCTCACAATTGAAAATATTAAATATATTTTATAACATTTAAATTGAAGATTTCAAATAGATGAATATAAAAAGTGTTATTTAATGTGCCAACAGCATGAGGAGACCACAAGGCGGTACACTGACACAGCCTGGAGGGGGCGGAAGCATGAGGAGACCATATAGTGGCTGAACGACACAGCCTGGAGGTGGCAACAGCCTGATGAGACTATAGGGCCTCACAATTGAAAATATTAAAGATATTTTATAACATTTAAATTGAAGATTTCAAATAGATGAATATAAAAAGTTTTATTTAATGTGCCAGCAGCATGAGGAGACCACATGGCGGTACAGTGACACAGCCTGGAGGGGGCGGAAGCATGAGGAGACCATATAGCGGCTGAATGACACAGCTTGGCTTTGCCCTGATATTGGATGCCCCTCTATCACATGTTTATGCAGTGATGGGACAAACCCTGTAAGCAATACAATTTCCCTCAGGGTAGATTATAGCAGTCATGATTTCACTTTTACAGTGACTCACCATTGGTATCATCTACAGTTTGTGTCTGCCCGATGTACAGGACGTCTATATACAAATCTTGGCTTGGCATTAGGTTAATATTCAGCACATTGAAATTTCTGCCCGAGTATTTGGTTTTCACAAGTTCCAGCAAATCTATACAGGTATATGTCCAGCTGAAAAATAAGAGATGTTACACTGTATATAGAACAGTACTAAGGATACATCAATATGGTGTTTCATAGTGAATCATGGACGATTGTGATAAGGGAGTCTGTTTCATTCTGCCTCTGATTGCCGTGATCTGCTTTGCTATGCAATGGTCTAGGTGGGGTCCGACTGCTGAGACCCCCACCAATCACTAGAATGAAGGGATAGATGTGCTCGCCTGTGTCCCTTAGTTTCTGCTTGGCTATGGACTGAGTGAAAGTCTCAAAACTTTTTGAACAGAAACTTAGCAATGAGGAAATGTGGAAAAAAAACAATGGAGATGGTGTTGCTAAAGAAAATTGTCCAGGAAATTATTAAATTGTAATGTTTTTTTTTTTTTTTTTTTATAAGAAATTTGCAATCTGAAGAAGGGATTTTATACTACCAAATGCGCTATTGCTTGTATGTCCTCAGGCTGTGTGTGGTATTACAAGTTAGCTCCATTCACTTCAATGGAGCCTTAAATGGGTACTCCGGCGGAAAACCTTTTTTTTGTGAACTGGTGCCAGAAAGTTAAACAGATTTGTAAATTACTTATTTTAAAAAATCTTAATCCTTTCAGTACTTTTTAGCAACTGTTTGCTACAGAGGAAAAATTTTATTTATTTATTTTTTATTTTTTGTGTTGTCCACAGTGCTCTCTGCTGACACCTGATGCCTGTATCAGGAACTGTCCAGAGCAGGAGAAAATCCCCATAGCAAACCTATGCTGCTCTGGACAGTTCCTGACACGGACAGAGGTGTCAGCAGAGAGCACTGTGGACAACACAAAAAAGAAATTCATAAAGTAAAGAATTTTCTCTGTAGCATACAGCTGCTAAAAAGTACTAAAAGGATTAAGATTTTTTAATAGAAGTAATTTACAAATCTGTTTAACTTTCTGGCACCAGTTCATAAAAAAATAAAAGTTTTCCACCTGAGTACCCCTTTAATACCACACACAACTTGAGGACTGTGGTGGTGCTGTTTTTTGAAAAAAATCAGCTCTATTTTTCTAATTCAGGATAATCCCTTTAACCCCTTAAGGACCAGCGCAAATAAACCTGTATGCCCCTGAAAGACCAGGCCTGTTTTTTCAAATCGGGATGTCTGTCTTTATTAGAGAATAACTCTGGTAACGTTTTGCCAATCACGATAATTCTGACATAGTTTTTTTGTCACAAGTTGTCCTTCATGTACATACTAAAAGTAAGCCGATATCATTTGTATTTTTTTTTTTACAATGCAAAAAATCTTGACATTTTTAAAAAAAAAATTGATTTTTTGCTATTTTAACACTAATAGGTTGGATATATTTATACATACTGATCAAATAGTTTATGAAACTTATACTTTTGGATGTCTACTTTATTTTGACAGCATTTTTTTGTTTTTAATTAACATTTTAAATTAATTAGAAACCTAACAATTTAGCTTGAAATGCTATGTAAGGTTTGCAGAAGTTTGAAGGTAGTAGAACATAGGAACACCACCCCCCCAAATGACCCCATTTTAAAAACTAGACCCCTCAAGGTTTGCTAGGGGGTTCAATGAGTATTTTAACACCATAGTTTTTGGGCAGGAATTATTACAATGTCAGTGTTAAAAATTTGAAATTAGCATTTTTTCACAAATGCATCATTTGTGGGGCATATTATTTGTACATCACTTCTGATATTGCAAGAAATGTACCCTATATTTTATTAAGCTGCTCGGCCCGTGTTTGGAAATACCAACCTGCTTAGGCCATATTGGTTCCTTGGCGGCGTGGTAGGACCCAGAAGGAGAGGAGTGCCATTTGGCTTTCAGGGCATCATCATATGAATAGTCCCCATTCATACTGCGTTTCTGCAGTATAGGTGTCTGTTGTCATGTCAAAAAAGGGATGCCAATGTATACTGTAGCAGTCTCATTCAGAAATAAATGGAGCTGCTACAGTATACGTCAGCATCACTCTTTTTGACATGATACCTCTAACACTGTGGAAACGCAGAATGAACGGGACGCAGTGTAGGGTCACATAGAGCGCATCTGCAGCATATTTCACACTGCAGATGCCTCCCAGCAGTCACAAGGGCAAGATCACTGCTATGGCTGGGTAGCTCAGTGTGTCCGCTCATGACTGCCGACAGAAAATCCGCCGCTATTAGTGGACACACAAAGCAACCAAGCCGCAGCATGGAGCTCATTAATGTGACTGTTGGCGGGCATCTGCAGCATGTAATATGCTGCGGATGTGCGCCGTGTTATACCACACATTATACATTTTTAATTATATGTATTTAATTAAATTTTTTTTAATTATTTTTTTTAAACTTTTTTTAACTTTTTTTTTTACACTTTTTTTATTTTTTTACACTTTTTTTTATACTTATTGTTTTTATACACTTTTATTTATTTTATATTTTATTCACTTTTTTAATGCTTTGGAATACTTAGTATTCCAAAGCATTGCAGATATATGCTGCCTGCTAGTTTTACACTAGCAGGCAGCATATCAGGACGTGCCTCTGGCACGTACTGGCAAGCAATATCCAGGGCAGACCTGGGGGTCCTAGTAAAGACCTCCAGCTGCCCAGATAAGCAGCAGCACCCCGCGATCGTTGCGGGGTGCTACAGGAGAGAGACAGAGGGAGCCCCCTCCTTCTGTCAAAACTCCTTACAGCTCGCGGTCGCTTCCGACCGCGGCTGTAAGGGTTAAACTGCCGGGACCAAAGTTTTCTTCGGTCCCGGCAGTGCGGCAGGTTCCTGCCCACCGGGGATTACACACAGCACCCCGCAATCGCGCTGCGGGGTGCTGCAGGGGGGACAGAGGGAGCTCCCTCCCTCTGTCATAACACTTACAGCCCGCGGTCACTTCCGACCGCGGCTGTAAGGGTTAAACTGCGGCAGGGTCCCGGCTGTGTGTTACAGCCGAGTCCCTACCACGATCTCGTGGGTGCACTGGGCAGCACCCACGAGAACCATGGACGAGTATACACGTCCTGGTGCCGGAACGTTCATCCTGCTTGGACGTGTATACACTTCCATGGTCGTTAAGGGGTTAAGGTTCATTTTAAGGGAAGGAGAAAACTGCTTAGAGCACACTTCGGGGGATATTTATCAAAGCATGCACAGGGGATATTGGAGCATAAAAATAAAGACACTATCTGATTTGTTGCTATGAACAACTGGTCAACTTTTACTCTACACAGGTTTTGATAAATATCCCTCTTTTATATCTTCTTTTTATTTTTTATTTTTACTTAAAACAATAAATCATACAAGAAGAAAATCATACCTGTTTCCCTGAGCAAAGTCATAGCTAAAATTATCACTTATGCTTAAGGTGGTCTTTGGTTTTTTGTTGTCTTCATATTGAAAATCCAGATTGATTGCTTTTGAGAGATATCCTTTGTAGGCAAAGCAAAGCTAAAAAGAACACAAAATCAAATATACAAGAGAAAGATCTAGCTGTGCAAAATGATAAATCATCTACTAGCAATAGAGAGAACCCTTTGGTAATCTGACCATTTATGGTTAATTTTCACCTTTTAACATAATGTTATCATGTTGTCAGACCCTTTCATTGAAATTATGGGGTGAAAGAATGGGGGTGAAATAATAAAAGAAGCCATACTCCGCCTCAGCAATTCACTGGCACTTCCATTACTTTATGAGTGCCCAGCTGGTCTATTCTTCCTGGTTTCTCTCAATGTTGATATCTGACCACTGCAGCAAGTCAGTAGCTGCAATAGTGATTGGCTGCGGTAGTCAAATGTCTTTGTTGAGAGGAACAACCCGGGAAGCATTGGAACGGGAGCAATGGGGAATCTGTAGGGTGTGTGACTTTCTCATGATGTGATTTCCCATTCTGAGACATTTAAAAAAAAAAAAACTTCTTAAAGGGGTACTCCAATGGAAAACTTATTTTTTGATCATCTGGTGCCAGAAAGTTAAACAGATTTGTTAATTACTTCTATTAAAAAAAATCTTAATCCTTCCAGTACTTTTTAGGGGCTTTATACTACAGAGGAAATACTTTACTTTTCAGATTTCTCTGATATCATGACCACAGTGCTCTCTGCTGACCTCTGCTGTCCATTTTAGGAACTGTCCAGAGCAGGAGAAAATCCCCATAGCAAACATGTGCTGCTCTGGACAGTTCCTAAAATGGACAGCAGAGGTCAGAAGAGAGAACTGTGGTAATGACATCAGAAAAATCTAAAAAGTAAAGCATTTCTTCTGTGGTTTATAGCCCCTAAAAAGTACTGTAAGGATTAAGATTTTTTTTAATAGCAGTAATTTACAAATCTGTTTAACTTTCTGGCACCAGTTGATTTAAAAAAAAAAAAAAAGTTTTCCACAGGAGTACCCCTTTAAAGAGTTGTCCATTGGTATTAATCAAAAAAGGATACTCTCTTTTACCCACAACTGCCATTCCAATGGTGCCCGTGTCCCTGCTCATTAGCACTTCCTGATCCTCTCTTGACACACCAAATGACTTGACTCAGCCAGTCTTGTGTCATAGCAGTGACCCACTGATTGGCTACAAAGATATTTCTTGCACATCTTCTTGATCCTCATCTAGAGACGGGGATCAGGAAATGGTGAGCAGTGGGGACATGGGAACCATTGAAAGCAATGATGAGAGATTGGGTAGGTAAGTATTGCTTTTTATTATTAGGCAAGTCTAAAAAAAATAAACTGTCTATCACCGCAGGATAAGTTATCAACTGTGGAGGTACAATTCTCAGCACCCCTGCCATTTAGTTGTGGTGCCCCAGTACTGGATGGTGCTGCCCCGTACCTTTCCTGCCCTGTTAGGCAGTGTCCCTCAGTGTCCCCAGGGCCCCCTATAGTTGTTTCCCCATTTGTATATATGGTGTATATTAAAAGATGTGTTATGCCTTTAATAAAATGTACCATGTGATTGTTGCCCAGGAGGTACCAGTGACCAACTGACCCAAAAGGTGACCTATGGGCTCCCTGCTAGTCTCCCCGATATAAGCCCTGGGTGGAGCTAGCTTCTCTCTCTTGCTTCCTGCTGAGGTCCAGTCAAGTCGTGCCTAGATGTGTGTCCAGAGTAGTGGAGACCTCAAGTCAGGTCCTGCAGCCACAAGTCAAGTGCAGGTAAGATAAAGTCACCGTCCTGTCAGTCACAAGTCAGTCAAGTCAAGTCATCTGTCCACCCAGCATGGCCTGCACTAAATTCTCCATCCAACTACAAGGCCCAGCAAGCCGGCGATGTCTCTGTGTCACTGGTCACCTCCTTGGGCCCCAGCTGTACTGCATAGACTGTAACAACTGTCTACCCTCAGTAAAGCTACCATTATCTGTAACTTGGCATCAGTGTCTTCTTTGCCCCTGTGCCTAGCCCAGGATCCAGCGGTATTCCTTCAGGTGGTTAAGGCTGAACCATGCCCTGGTGTCACTAACACAAGGGGTTAATATCATCTTCCCCTAGGGTAACAAAATCTGCCCTGCACCTCACACCACGCCATACCACATAGTCCTTTAAAGAAGCCCCAACGGCTGAATGGGACCATGCCGCAATACTTTGTACAACAACTGCATATAGTATGGTGTTTGCAAGTACACTGAAGAGGCTGCAGCAATCAGAGTTGAATACACCAGTTGATAAATGAGTTGAATGTATAAACACTAGGCAGTAAGCTGCAGGCAGAAACATATTTATTATTTAATTATAGAACTTGTACTTGAAGAGAAAAAAAAAAGAACTGATCGAACTAAATAGGAAAATGCTGGTAACTATTGCTAAACACAATCTCTTAAAAGGGGTACTTTGGGGGAAATCAACGTATTCTCTATCCTCAGGATAGGGAATAAGTATCTGATGGCGGGGGGTCTGACCATTGGGATCCCCTGCGATCTCCTGTACAGGGCCCAGCAACTCGTCCCTCTAGAGACAGTTGGATAAGCAGGCCATCATTTGCTGGCAGGGCCAGACTGGCCTACCGGAATACCAGTAGGCTGATTTCTGGAGCCTAAAATATGTGTCTAGTAGTGTTGAGCACGAATATTCAAAATGCTAATTTTTACAGCGAATATGGGCACTTCGTGATTTAACGAATATTTAGAATATAGCGATATATACATAATGAAGAATATTCGTGTTTTTAATGCAAATCTATGAGAATTTATGCGAATATTTAAGTTAATTTTTATGCGAATATCGGCACTTCCAGACTAGACACTGATCGATCCCTTCTTTTAGGTGAGATATAATCGCGCATGCACACTATGCAAATTTCATTCCAAATTTTCGCATGAAAAAAAAGCGAAGGAACATAGCGAATATGTGAATTCCGCTTACATAGGGCGAATATTCATCCATATATTCGCAAAATATCGCTAATTCGAATATGGACCCTGCCACTCATCACTAGTGTCTGGCAGATTTTGCAGCGACAAGTCTTGGCCAGAAAAAATCTTCATGATGTCCAGGACAGATGGAGAAGAAAAGTAAAAGTGAATGTCTCTGATCAAAGAAGACATCACCTGTGATTTACTTGGAGAAGACGTCACCTTTGATTCTCTGGATGTAACTGTAAGCACTTATATGGTCTGCACTGCCTGTGTAATATTGGTGTCTACCTGTATATGGGCACTACTGTATGTGGTGATCTTGGTCTTTGCATAGTGGATTTAAATCAGTAGCAGTATGGGTGTATTAGTCATTCTGTGGTGGTAGTGGTCATGGTGTGGTGGTATTAATTGTCCCTTACATACTGGCATTATTGATGATATTTGTCTCTGTATACAGGATTTGATCAGTAACAGTATGATGGTAATATGTATGGTGATAAAATTCCTTCTTGTATACTGGTATTATTTGTAATATTGCTCAGTACACAGGATTTGGTCAGTAACAGTATGCTGGTAATATGTATGGTGATAATATTCCTACTTGTACACTGATATTATTGGCAATATTAATCTCAGTATACAGAATTTGGTCAGTAGCAGTATGATAGTAATATGTATGGTGATAATATTCATCCTTATTATACTAGGTGTCTCAACATACAGAATTGCCACAAACAATGTTTCAGCTCCTTCATATAACCTTTTTAAAGCATTGCTACCATTCTAACCCATCCCCCCAAAAATCAGACACTTATCCCCTATCCCTGGAGTACCTCTTTACTATTCTATTATATATAGAGACAGCAAGATTCACCCCAAATATCTGAAATCCACATATTTTGGAGCAAGAAATTCACCCTTAATAATATTTGTTCATACTGGACCAACTAAAATAAATGTGAAATAAACCAGAGAAACACAATCCTACCTGGCTATATATAGACAGTGAGATATAACCATACGTTGATGAAGTTCCTGGCTTCAGTTCATTATAATAATAGAGTGCGTTTGGATTCTTCAAGGAATATCGTCCACAGAATGCTTCAGTCTCACTGGTCACAGTGCCCCTGACAGACTGTTGAGAGAATGAATAGGTATTGGGCGAGAGATGTAAAGACTAGAGCAGGGGTCAATAAGCTCCAAGTGTTTTTTTTTTTTTTTTAAAGAACAGGTTTTGTGTATATGGCAACTATATACACAGTGACTCCATGTCCTGTAGGCTTATATAAATATAATGACACATTTAATCATGACACCGGAATATCCCTTTAATGAACATCCGAAAGAAATGTTTTTGGTCCCCTTGCTACCTTGAGAATGGAATAAAAAGGATCAAAATGTTACCGCAAAATCACCAATATGGCCACAAAAAAATTAATTGCCTATATAAATTTGGTATTGCCAAAACTCTACTGACTTGCAAAGTAAAGTTCACGCATCCCTATGAGAGTATTTCAGCACATTATATAATACACCAAATGGTCCCATTTAAAAATTCAGATAAAAAAAAAAAAAGAAATGTAATTGATGTGGCTCTTGTAAGGTGTGGAAAATTTTTTGAAAGTTGTTGTGGCTAGTATTGCAGATAAAGGGGTTGTCTCATTACATGAAGGGTATCTGCTCCTCAGAACATTTAATATAGTGCATTATGGTAAATACGGGAGTCATCATAGAAAGCAGAACAAAGAAGGGGAAAAATTGGTCATTTACATTGTTATCCCACTTCTTAGTGAAAAAGAGAAATATAAAAAAAAATAGATTTTATCATACCCACTCGGTGAAATCTGTTTCATAATTCCTGAAATACTTGACCGATAAACTTTCCTTCTGTTTAGCTAATGCATCCGCACACTGTGAGCTTAGGATTTCGAGCAAAGCGTTTTTCATCTAGAAGAAATAGATTTTAATAGTTGAGTAACAAGCAAAATGTTTTTTCACATAAGAAAAGTGCTCTATGTCTGTGGCATAAATTGGCATAGCATTAGAGAAGCATGGTGAAGTATACTGTGGCGTAGCTGCAACGAGTCCACTCACCTAATGGACCAAATTGACTAATGACTATGCTTTTTTACACTGAAATATGTTCTTTTTTATAATATCTTCCTATTTTCTAATTGCAATTTTTCATGTTTGTATATTATAATGGGGAAAGGCATCTTACATGATCTGTTTTTAATGGCATTTAGAGATCTGCGTTACAGAGAGAAATCCCCATGGACATAGACACAATAGACTTGAGCTTTCCAATTAATATTAAAGGGAAAGGTTTCTGGGCATGCTCTGTGATCTTTTCAGATGTCATTCCACATGGAGGGGAGGATGAGCTATAGGCATCATATTTTGTGCTCTCTATCTACTGGTGTCACCTTTCATAGTAATACTATAAAAATCACTTTTCAGAAGCTTCATCATCGCACACAAAACAGGAATCCTCATCTTAAAGGGATTTTTACATCACCATTTACTGTATTTTATACTGTATATAATGCAAAAGTAAGCAATTTTGCCTCCTTTTTTTCATCGTGGCTATCCTCTGTTGCAACTTTTTGATTGAAAATACCTTTATTAGCAATCGAATGTCATTACACATACATGTGATGTATTGCAACCCAGTGAAGGTCCATCCTCTGTTGCATCTGTTTATAGCTCACTGCCTAGGATACTGGCCATTGCTCTGCTTTTGAAGCAAATGGCTGGGCTGCTGACGTCCACTGCATAGCAGCAAGGGCCAGGTGGTTAGGACCTCGGGACTGTGTTCCCTTGCCTGGCCATCTTCGGCACGTGAGAGGCGGCTCACAGACATCTCTATGGCTTGTGTACTGTACTTGGAGCCATCTGTGATGCGTTTGTCAAACACAGAAGCTATAGGAGGAGGAGAGCGCACACACAAGAAAGCTCCCTGCATCACTCTAACACTATCTGTAAATGGGCTGTGCAATTTGAATGTTCCGCTCCACTGCCCAGACCAGGAAGTTCAGGAGGGAGCAATGCAGGTAGCTCAAATAACAAAGTGGGATAATTATTTTAATATAAGACCTAGTTGGCCACACTTTTCAGGATCGTTTCACTATATAGATAGTAAAATAGAAAATTAGAAAAAAAACACCCAAAATTCCTAAAACAATATGTTTAACATAAAAAAAAAACTTAAAAGGGTTATCCAGGAATAGTAGAACAGAGCTAATTTCTTTCAAAAACTGTTTCCCATCTGTCTCCAGGTTGGGTGTGGTTCTGCAGATCGGTTCCATCGAAGTGAATGGAGCCAAGTTGTAAAACCACACCCAACCTGGAGACAGACATGGAGCTGCTTTTGAAAGAAATAAGCTCTGTTTTTCTAGTCCTGGATAACCCGTTAATGGGTCCTTTTTTGATGACACATTTCCTTTAAGGCTATGTTCACACTTCATAAAAATGCATCCCTATTTTATTCACAGACTTATTATTTTTTTCATAGCCTTTTCTTTTTTCTTTTTTTTTTTTTGCTGTAATTGGCAAAAAAAAGGGGTGTAAAAGAAAAATCTGGTGAAAAAGCATATATTTTTTTCAGTGTGAACAAACCCTAATTGTGCATACAGATTAGAATATTACAGAAGTCAAATCCCCAAATTAGGCTTTGTGGAAATGAGTGCGGGATAAGACCAGAGCCCTGGTGTTTTGCAATAATGCAAACATGCAATATTCTGCCAAAACATATCAAGATTAGAAACTAGAAATTAGTATCCCTAATGTAGCAGAGCAGTCCCATGTTCAGTCGTCTGATCTAGCGTCACATGGTCCCAAAAAGTCTTGTCTGAGGGCTTATGGGTCTGCAGCATGTAATAAATGGAGGCAACATCAACTTCTAAAAAGTCAAAAAACAACTGCCCACAGGCATAGACCTAAAATATGTACTGTGAATGCTAGAAAAGAACATTACAGAGCCATCATGTCCAAGGTAATCTACTGTAGAGGGGTAAAACCCATTGACTACATCCAATCACATCTGTTTTGTAACTGACCTCTTCAGAAGTTGCGTTTCTTGGCAGAGCTGGGGAATATACATTATCCCAAACTAAGGTGAAGGTCTTCATGTCAGGAACACCTTTAGTTATCTCTTCAATATCCACCGTCAAGTAACTTTCCTCCAAAATTTCATAGGAAAGAAGTTGGAAATCACCTAAGGGTCAATATTATTATTATTGTTGTTGTTATTATTGTTATATAGTATGTATTGCACTAATGATCATATAATAAATAAATAAAACAAAGCAACATATGTAGTATATGATAATTGACTTACAGAAAATAAATGGTGGAGGGGCTCACTGCATGCTAGCTTATTATTGGGTAGAATAAAGGCTAAATAAATCCCTACGCAGGGGTGTGCACACATAGGCTTTAACCCCTTAGGGTGCGTTCACACGCTATTACTAGCAGCTGGTTTCACTACCATTGATTTGAATGGGTCCACAGACAGTCAGCAATAGTGTCAGATTTGCGGACTCTCCGCGGACCCATTTAAAGCAATGGTAGCGTAACTCGCAGAGGGTTTCCAACAGCAGGAAACTCGCTGCTAGCTACTAGCGTGTGAACAAACCCTTAAGGGGGTTTTTCAGTTTTTGTATTTTCGGTTTTTCCTCCTTCCCTTTAAAAATCATAACCCTTTCAATTTTCCACCTAAAAATCCATATTATGGCTTATTTTTTGAGCAACCAATTCTACTTTGCAGTGACATCAGTCATTTTACCCAAAAATCCAAGGGGAAACAGAAAAAAAAATTGTGCGACAAAATTGAAGAAAAACGCCATTTTGTAACTTTTGGGGGCTTCCGTTTCTAAATGTCCTCTTCTGACCCCTATAACTTTTTCATTTTTCCACTTATGGGGATTATGAGGGCTCATTTTTTGCACGGTGATCTGAAGTTTTTACTTTATTTTTGTTTTGATCACTTTGTATAAATTTTTTTATGGTATAAAAAGTGACCAAAAATATTCTATTTTGTACTTTCAAATTTTTTTACGTGTATGCCATTGACCATGTGGTTTAATTAACAATATATTTTTTATAGTTTGGACATTTACGCACGCGGCAATACCACATATGTTTATATTTATTTTTATTTACATAGTTTTTTGGGGGGAAAATGGGGGTGATTCTGACTCTTATTAGGGAAGGAGTTAAATCCCATTTATTAACACTTTTTTTCACTTTTTTTTGTGCAAGGGTATAGGGGGCTATAACATTGCACACACTGATTTCCTACACTGATCACTGCCATGCATTAACCTGGCATTGATCATTGTTATCACCACTCAACTGCTCCTACCTGGATCTCCGGGACGGAGCAGTCATTTGGAGATCAGAGGCAGATAAGGATCCTCCTGGTGTCCTGCAAGCTGTTCGGGATGCCGCAATTTCACCGCGGCGGTCCCGAACAGCCCGACTAAGCTGTCGGGATGCTTTTGGTTTCACTTTGATCGCCGCGTCTGAAGGGTTAATACTGGGCATCACCGCGATTGGTGATGTCCGGTATTAGCCACGGGTCTCGGTCGTTGATGGCCACCGGGACTGACCCAATATGAGGCGGGGTCACTGGAGACGGTGTAGGACGTAAATATACTTCCTGCGTAGCTAAGGAGTTAGAGGGGGCTTGAGCCTCGGGGGACAAAAAGAACATTTGTTTTTCAGAAAGTATTACGCAACTGAAAGAATTTTCATGCAATCTTACCAACTGTAAAACATATTGTCCATTTTTTATTTAAAAAAAACTGCTGGAAAAAGATGAATTACGGCAATAAAAAATCATGCGTGTGTGTACTTATAAATACTTATAGAGGCATTTTACAGCCCAAAGAGGGCATAAGTACATTGAGTCAACATAGCCTAAGGGTGTGTTTATGTGTTCAGGTTTTTAATTATAATTATTGAACACAAAGTCGGGAACAGATTATAAATGAAAGACATGTATAAAGGAAAAATAGAGACTTCTCCCCTTTGGAAATCTGTTCCTGGCTTTGTATTCATTATTTAAAATAAAAAATAAAAAACCCGTTCCTCCAGGGAGCACCTAGATGTAAGCTGAATCACCATAGGCTCCACCATGTATAAAGCTAACCTCTTTGTGAATGACCTTTTATTGACCATTACTGGTCCACTTACATCTCTACCAAATTTGGTTCATCTATTGACAGAATTTTTAAGGTGTTTGGATTGCGAATAAACATGGCCAAATCTGAGACACTGTTCTGCAACACCCCAGATTCAGTCCAATGCTTTATAGCCCTTAAATTTGGATTTAATCTCTCCTCTACCTGGGCATCAAGTTGACTACACATCTTCCTTCGCTTTACAGAGCTAATTATATCTTGCTCTACCTCTCAATTAGGGCAGACCTGTGAGATGGAATCTACCACATTTCTCGTGGATCGACAGAGTGAATTTGATCCAGATGGTGATGCTCCCTTGTTTTCTTTATTTGTTCAGAGCACTCTGTATCCTGGTAGTTAATAAAGAGCTATTATGCATTACCATTAAAGAGTGGGCCGTTTATAGGTGCTGCATTTCCTTAAATATTATTATGCAGCCTACGTGTCGCAACTTGCTATGGTGACAGGTAATGCATCCAGGTGGGTAGGCCTAGAGGCTGAACTTGTATATCTGTAAGACTCACGGCAGTAGGCTATAGCAGGGTAGTAGGGGTAGTAGTGGATCTGCTGGGCCTGTGTGTTAGATGACGTGGGCCGTGCCAGGGAGTGGAGTCTAAGTTGCTGCTGGTTTTCACCAGAGTCCACCAAAGTGGGATGGATTTGCTGCAGCAGGCGGCACCCAGGTCACTACTTCAGGCACGACTCGACCACACAGGCGGCTAAGGAGATTCGAGGCACAGGAGGGATACGGCAACTCGTGGTCTGGATAGCAGAAGGTCAGGGCAGGTGGCACAGGTGCAAAGTCAGGAACGTAGCAGGAAGTCAATAGGCAGGTGTCACAGGATCAAGGTCAGGTCACGGAACAATGGGGTCAGGAACATGGCAAGGCAAGACTGCAAACTCTTTCACTAGGGCACTAAGGCAAACAAAGATCCGTCAGGGGTTAGTGGAAGGTACTGATACTTATAGGATAGGCGCAGGTGTGGATAATAATTACGGGTGCACTGGCCCTTTAAATCTTAGAGCTCCGGAGCGCACGAACCCTAGGAGGCTGGGGCACGCATGCCAGGGCTGAGAGAGGACTGGAGGGACAACAGAGAGCAGAGGTGAGTGACAGGCTGGGATTTGCATGTGGGCGCATCCCGCGATGCAAATCCCAACACCGCCGCCTGAGGAAGAGAGAGGAGGAAATCGCTCATGGCCAGCGTGTCTGGCTGGAGCGCAGAACAGTACAATATCCTTATTTCCTCTCTGCTCTTATGTGGTCTCCCTGCCCGTTAACTTCCCTCTCTCGTACTTTCTTAAGCACGGGTGACTTTATATTCTCTTTCCTTGTAAAGGTTAGCAAGTTCACTTTAATCCGGACTTCTTACTGTGTTTGGATCCCAATGTGTTTGGTGGATAGATAACAAGTTTACCAAGCTACAAGACTTTCTTAGTAGGAAAAAGTTGATGATGCTGGATGCCTTTCGCTTGGGGTGTGCTCTCCCTGGTAAGGAATCCTTTAGAGCCCATAAAGTTTTTTCTTATTGTATGTATGTCCCAAGTGCCCAGAGGTACTAAGGTGTCTACAACTTCTATTTGAGGTATTTGCTGTATACACTCCAGTTGACTCAGGCCTATTTTTTTTTTCTGGTACCATAAATTCACCTCCTAAAGACAAAAATGAATGTATATGTGTATGGAGGCATGGGAGACGTCCATCAATCTCTTATCCATGCTCAGTGAAGAGAATGTTGTACAGTGGTCAGTAAAGGTATTTGGCATATTTCTTTAGTTGAGACATCTATTAGGATTCTGCATAGAGTATATTTGGTTCCAACCCAATTCCTGCCATTTACAATCTAGAATCTCTACTCTGTTTTAGAGGATGCAATCAAGGGGGCACCATGAACCATATTTGGTGGTTTTGCCTAATAGCAGCAACTTTTTGGATGCAAGTCCTCGAGACTAAAAGCAATCACAAATGTTATAGGGATACTCCAGTGGAAAAAAATGTTTCGAAATTACCTGTTACCAGAAAGTTCAACAGATTTATAACTTACTTTTATTTAAAAATCTTAATCCTTCCAGTATTTATCAGCTGCTGTATACTCCAAATGCAGTTGTCTAGTTTTTCCAGTCTGACCACAGTGCTCTCTGCTGACACCTCTGTCCGTGTCCAGAGCAGGATAGGTTTGCTATAGGTATTTGCTCCTGCTCTGGCCAGTTCCTGACATGGACAGAGGTGTCAGCAGAGAGCACTGCTGTGGTCAGACTGAAAACAACTACACCATTTTCTCTATAGTATACAGCAGCTGATAAGTACTGGGACGCTTGAGATTTTTAAATAGAAGTTACATACAAATCTGTTTATTTTCTGGCACTAGTTGATTTGAAAATATTTGTTTTCCACTGGAGTACCCCTTTAAGATTTATAAGACTCCAACGTACTGTTTACTGGATCATAAACCTGTGAAAATGCCTAATCGGACTTTCCGTTTAACCCAATGTGTCTTATTAGCAGCCCATATCCATGTGACGACACAGTTGAAATCTGCTGCTTTTCTCAGATTTTAGTTAAAGTTGTAGACCGTGTAAAAATCCTATGTTGAACGAGAAACTGTCAGCCATCTGTAATGATACAGTGGACCACAATAAAGAGGTTATCCAAGAATAAATACGTTATTTTTATATATATCAACTGGCTCCAGAGGGTTAAACAGATTTGTAAATTACTTCTATTAAAAAATCTTAATTCTTTCAGTACTTATGAGCTGCTGAAGTTGAGTTGTTCTTTTCTGTCTAAGTGCTCTCTGATGACACCTGTCTCGGGAACTGTCCAGAGTAGAAGCAAATCCCCATAGCAAACCTCTTCTACTCTGTGCAGTTCCCGAGACAAGCAGAGATGTCAGCAGAGAGCACTGGTGTCAGATAGAAAAGAACAACTCAACTTCAGCAGCTGATAATTATTGGAAGGATTAATGTTTTTTAATAGATCTGTTTAACTTTCTGGAGCCAGTTGATATAAAAAAAAAAAAGTTTTTTTATGGAATACCCCTTTAATAAGGTTTGGGAGCCTTGGATATCCTTATATTGATTTCTACTACTATTGTTTATGTCCTCCTGACTGAATAATGTGGGAGTCAGCCATTGCCTTGCTTGCACAGTTCCTGAATTAGTGCATTTACTTTCCTTTGCAACATTACATGATGTGCTTTTGTAATATATCCATATTGTTTTCTATGGTTGCTCTATAGTGCTTTACTTTAACATTTTTCTACGATCTTTGACTATTAAAATGGCTAAAATGCTCCGATTCTAATTCTGACTAGTTCTGATACATATCATGTATAGTGTCTCTTGATCAGTGACCTAAATGGGCATCAGATGACGGCACAGATCTGATGGGTAACTGGCTCAAATTAATCCAGAGGTTCACCTATTTTTTTTTTTTCCCATTTTAAAATACTTTATCTTCTATTTGATCACATTTGCCATGTTATAGAATTCCTGCTGTCTTTACTCACCTCTTTGTGAATTGAAGGTCACATTATAGACATTTTCTGTATCCGTAGATGCCTGTTGAACACTGACTGTATCTGGCTTTATAGACCATAAGTTATTTAATGCTGCTTCAATGTCCAGAGCGGTCACATCAGCGGAAAGTAGATCTACCAATGGGAAAAATGGAAAAATACTTACTTTGCAGATCTAAAAAAATGATGAGACAGACAGACAGACAGTAGATAGATAGATAATATAGATAGATAGATAGATAGATAGATATGAAATAGATAGATGTGATATAGATAGATAGATAGATACGGTAGTGTAGGGTCCGTCCCAAAATGAGGTCACCTTACCGTGGTGGGACGGTCCAAGCTATTTGGCCGCCAAATTTGCAAGCTAAGTACCTCACTGTTTCATAATTTCATATTTTCATTTATTGCATTACAGCTGTATAGCTTTTCATGTTTTATCTATGTACTCATGTTTTATCTATATCTTTGTGCTAGCAGTGTGCTGCTGTATTCTCCTGTTGCTGCTAGATAGATAGATAGATAGATAGATAGATAGATAGATAGATAGATAGATAGATAGATACAATTGCCTGGAAAATAATTTGTTGTATATTATCCTTCTTATATAAATTTTACCTGTTCTTTCATTGCCATAGATGAGTCTGTAATATATGGCAGGACATGGAGGAATACAGTCTTTGGTAACAGTGATTTGCTGAACCTCCTGTATTGCTTGTTGGGCTGTGTTCCAGTTCTGCAGAGTTATAACCTTAGAGAAGAACAATGAACTTGAGTTCATTAAAACTGTATCCTATAATGTATATGGAACCAAATCCAGGAGAAGAAAATGTCTATAATACAGGATACTATATAAGCACAAAATACCTGTGTTTCTAGGTTTCTTGCACTCCGTGTCTGTATATTCTGTACTTCATTCACTGCGTCAGCTGTCTGCTGTTCTATGTATGAACTCTTCCGACTGTATAAACCAACATCAGCTGGCAATCCCCAGTATTGTTGAAAATATGCTTCAAAGTAACACCTGGAAATAGGCAGAGAAGTCATTTTCCTAGATCTCCATTGAACAGGTCAATAAATAATTTAGGCTGCATTTTACAGAGTTTGTATTGATATATGTTATAATCCTTTACATATCTTTTACAACTATTTTTTGGTTATGGTTAATTTTTAACCAGATTTTTTGGGCTACACCAAAAGCTAAAGCCCACAAAAAACTACTTTTATTATTATATGCACCCCAAAACATGGCCATATTTAAAGGGCCCAAATACAAGTTAGATAAGTATGTTTAAAATTGTCATCTTCTGACCCCTATAACGTTTTTTATTTTTCCATGTATGGGGCTATATGAGGGCTTATTTTTTGGGCCGTGGTCTGTAGTTTTTATCGCTACCATTTTTGTTTTGATGGAACTTTTTTGATTTCTTTTTATTAATATTTTTAAGGTATATGAAGTGACCAAAAATTCACGATTTTGGACTTTGGTATTTTTTTATGTGTACGCCATCGAACGTGCGGTTTAGCTAACCTTATATTTTAATAGTTCGGGCATTCACGCATGCGGCGGTACCACATGATTTTTTTTATTACATTATTTTATTTAAAAAATAGGAAAAGGGGGGGTGATTTACATTTTTATTAGGGGGGGCTTATTCACATGGATGGAGCAGTAGATCGCCGATCAGACGATGACGAGGCAGGTGAGGACCCTCTCATCGTCCAGTAAGCTGATCAGGACATCGCGATTCTGTCGCGATAGTCCCGATCAGCTCCGCTGAGCTGCCGGGATAGTTTCACTTTCAGTTTAGACGCCGCAATCAACTTTGATCGTGGCATCTAAAGGGTTAATGCCGGGCATCGGCCCGATCGGCGGTGCCCGGCATTAGCCAAGGGTCCTGGCTACCTGTAGCAACCGGGACCCACAGGGTTTAACCAGTTCTCCACTTGTGAGAACGGTTTCAACCCCATTAGCGGGATCAGGGCATACATGTACTGCTTCAGTCCTTAAGAACTCAGGAACGGGGGCATACCCATACGCCCTGCATCCTTGAGGGGTTAATGTCTTCCTTTGTTTTCAATGGAAAAAACTTCTCCACATGTGTTTTTGAAACACGTTTTTGAAACGCACCTTCTGCCACTGTATTTCACTTGATCGTGACAGATTTATTTTCCTAGTAAGGTCTGTCAAGGGAGCTACTATGGTAGCAAAATTTCGTATTAACCTAAGGCAACCTAAGGCAATTCCCCAAAAAAGCTCTCACTTGTTTCTTAGTTAAGGGCTCTGGACAATTTTAGATGGCTTCTACTTTTTTTTGCTTGGGGTTTGATTACACCTCCTCCTATTACATGCCTCCTCAAAACCTAAAGCAAACTTCTTAGGGTTTGCTGATAAAGGGGTACTCCGGTGATTTTTTTTTTTAATCAACCTGTGCCAGAACGTTAAAAAGATTTGTAAATAACTTCTATTTAAAAATCTTAACCCTTCCAGTACTTATCAGCTGCTGTATGCTCCACAGGAAGTTATTTTCTTTTTGAATTTCCTTTCTGTCTGACCACAGTAGTGCTCTCTGCTGACACCACTGTCCATGTCAGGAATTGTCCAGAGTAGGAGAAAATTCCCATAGCAAACCTATCCTGCTCTAGACAGTTCCTGAGACAGACAGTCGTGTCAATAGAGAGCACTGTGGTCAGGCAGATAGGAAATGAATGCTTCCTCTGGCGCATAGAGCAGCTGATAAGTACTGTAAGGATTAAGATTTTTAAATAGAAGTAATTAACAGATCTGTTTAATGTTCTGGCACCAGTAATTAAAAAAAATAATTTCACCAGAGTACCCCTTTAACCTTTCTTCCCTGAGAGAATCTAGTACTGCTTGTAGGTGACTTTCCTAGTCATCAAAGAAAACCGCTGACAATATCATGCTTTATTACTGAGGTACGCTTTAAGCAACTCTGAGAACACTTCAGTATTTCTTAGAACAAACCCTCTTGCTTTTGAGCCTTGCATAGGGTGTCTGATATACTCACTTTTGGAGTATTATTACAAGGGGTGCTTACCACTGACACAGGCTTTTCACCCTTACTAGAGGTGCCCACTAAAGGGGTACTCTGCTACTATACATCTTATCCCCTATCCACAGGATTGAGGATAAGTGTCTAATCGTGGGAGGTCTTCCGGCCGCTGGGACCCCCCGTAATCTCCTAGTCTTGTGTTATTGGCAATTGCTATAGCAGCAGATATGGTAATAATCCCTAGCATAAAGATATTTGTGACACAATTGTAGGAAGCTAAGCCATCTGATTCTATCTCACAGTGGCTCAATACACAATACCACATGGGCATGTGTTCTGTCTCTGTTTCTTGAATCATCATATTATAACTTGCTTGTGGCCACTGTAACTATGGGAGTGGCGTATTACTGTACCTATGGGAGTGGCGTATTACTGTACCTATGGGAGTGGCTTATTACTATATGCATGGGAGTGGCTTATTACTATATGCATGGGAGTGGCTTATTACTATATGCATGGGAGTGGCTTTGTAAACCCTCCCTTTGTTGTTCTCTAGACAAATAAATCACACTCATCCTGAGCTGGGGGAAGGAGTCACTTGTGGGATGAAGACATTTTGTGTGTATTTCTTCAAGTATTGCAAATCTGCTTATCTCAGGGGCGGACATCAGCCCCTAACTATTATTACTTGTGGCCTGACAGCAACAATCCTGTCCTGCATAAGAGTAATATGCTCTATTACACTTTTATAGGGTGTGTGCTCCTGCTCCCAGGTCTTCTTAACAATGTCCAGGATTCACCGTAGATGTCTTCTATGCATCATCTCAAATGGACAAAACCCTGTGTAGGATTGCGGTATTTGACATATTGGATACATTCAATAAGGTAAAAAACAAACCTAATCCTCCTCATCCATGTTAACCACTCTTTTTAACATGTCCTATAATGTCTTATTAAACCTTTTAATGGGCCATTGGTTTTTGGGTGACACACAGATATACACAGATGTTTAATTTTCAAGTCCTTTACATCTCTTCAATGACCTTAGACATAAAAGGAGTTTCCTGATCTGTAAGGTCCCCTGCATGTGGGAGACGTTAAAAAGAGAAGAGGCTTTCCCCCAAAAAAGGCCTCTGTGCCATAATCTAACTCCTCCAGTATATACTGATGTCTCCTTACAGACTATAGGGCCAACCAAATCCATTAACACACTCTCACAAAGGTAACTTCTAAAATGGGCAATGGTATTAAAGTACTCCTGAAGTATGACACAGAAGCAGTTAGTTGACTCTCTGAACATGATTCTCAGTCCCTCTCTGCTCTTCAGTATGAATCCCTGGCCAGTTACTCTGCAGGATACACATTCTTGTCTTTTCACTCCATAGGGATCTACCTAGCACATACTTGTGAGTCAGATCTAAGTCCACTCAGCGAGCAGCTTGTGGCACCCCAAAGCTGTTATTCCATGGACTTTTAATATAACACAATATTAGATTAAAAAAAAACATTGCAATGTACCAGCCTAAAATTACATAGTAAAATGCTGAAGTTGTAAGAAAATATTTTTGTTCTTAGCCAGAAAATGTAATCAAATAATCTGACTTACGGCTTGCCCGCCTGAAGGTAAAAAGTCTTTGACTGTTGAGATGAATACGAGCTATAACTATATGTGCTGTAGCTATAAGCAATCTGCACCTGTTAGAGGAAAATGAGAGAAAACAAGTGACAAGGTGGTCTCTGTTCACAGTGGTGTTATCCATTCTGTCAGTGTTTATAGTGTTTTTGATTTTGAGAAGAATGGTGTGGTCTGCAGAGCTAATTCCACCAGTGAGAAACTGCAGAACCCTACTGAAACCTGATTGACCCCCATTATCAGTCAAAGGGATCCATCAGGATTTGATAAGATCTGTCTTGTAATTGATCTGTCATATTAGCAATTTGTCTATGAATTTGTGGACGTATTTAAAAAAAAAAGTATGCCTGATAAAACACTACATGAACATAGCCTTATCTTAGGCTCTTCAAGGATTATACATCCATTTAAAGAGAAGCTACATCCAGTAGGGGCAGTGTAGAGCAATTTGTTTGTTATTTTTATTTTTTTATTTTTTACCATGGAGCATTCCTTGGTTTTAAGACTCCATTAACCAGTTTAGGGGTCTCCTCAAGACACAGTACCCCTTTGTCCCACATCAAGGGCTTCTCGCCTTATCAGCCAATACCTTGCTCTGTCCTGATGAGGGGCAATAACCCTGAAATAGCTGTGTTCAGGTGGATAAGGCTGGGTTCACATATGTCCGGCGTCTGGCGTAGTTTCCCTACTGCATGCAGCGGAGGGAAACTGATGCTAGAACTGATCCCATTCATTTGAATGGGAGAGTTCACAATCATCCAGCAGGATGGTTGGACACGCTGGACGGCACCGCACAGGGGAACACAGCTTCTACAGAAACAATGGACGTTGGATGCCATATAACTGATAACTACTGATGAACGTTGTCATCAGTTCTAGCATCAGTTCCGTTGAGATCAAGGTTGAGTTCACCTATGACGGATGCTGAACATATGTAAACCCAGCCCAACTATCCTTTTTGGGACAGATTCTGACTTGACATATACAGTAATAACCAATCATGTTTGAAGCCTCTGTAAGGGTTGAACATTGATTTGATGTAGAGGGTGGAGGGCATCAAGTTCTCCCCCTGAGGGACAGCTACTCTGGCCATCAAAAATACCAATTTCCCCATTTAATCTATTATTGGCCTTAAGTTGTCATAAATATTTTGTATAAATGTCAACAACACAAAATCTGTAAAAATTTTGAAGTGTCAACTTTCATATTTTTTTGGCTAAACCTTAGACAAGTAGTTTGGCTTGGTAAACAGTTTTTCCTGCTTCCAGCAGAATCTGACAATTGTGTTATGTATATTTGTGTTTCTATCAGCCAATATATAAATCCAGTAGGTCAAGGACCAGTTTTAGGCGAGGAGGTACACTGGACATTCCCAAGGCCCCCATTTTCTAGAGGGGGTACTGAGAGTAAGAACCCTAGTAGCAAGATAAAACCAAATAGTAGTATTAATCACAGTATGATGGTATTGTTTAGGATTTAACTTGCTCTATTGAGGGGTATTTATATTGCCAAGGACCATTTTCTATATAGACAGCCTTGGGTAAGTCCTTCATTGACTTCCTGGACATATACAGGTGAAAATCGATAAATTTTAATATCATGCAAAAGTTCATTTCTTTCAATGATGCAATATAAAAGGTGAAACTAATACATGAGAGAGACTCATTACATGCAAAGTAAGATCAAGCCATGATTTGTTATAATTATGATTATTATGGCTTACAGCTAATGAAAACCCCAAATCCCCAATATATAATATGATTTGGGGAGCCATGTCATCTGCTGGTGTTGGTTCACTGTGCTTCATTATGTCCAGGGTCAACGCATCTGTCTACCAGGAGATTTTGGAGCACTTTATGCTTCCTTCCACAGATGAGTTGCAGTACTGAAATAAATGACCTTTTGCACGATATTCTAAATTTTCGAGTTTCACCTGTGCAAGCAGATATATTGTCCCCATTACCTTTCCTGAAGGATCACCAGACTCATTGAAGTACAGAGCAGAATTAAATCCTTTTATATAGAAATTGTAATAATCTGTTTCCGAAGGCACAAAGAATCCACTGAATCGAGTGACAAAGATGTTGGTCTCCGAAGGCCAAGATTTGGATGTACCATCATTCCAAGAAAAACCGGCATATCCAGTGGAGTTTTCATTCAATTTTAGTGCATCAGTTAGTGATATGCTGACATTCCATCGCTCTACCTTCAGTCCTCGGCTTCCTAAAAGTAAAGCATAAGAATTAAAGGAGTTGTCTAATTTACATAAAGCATTTTCATATGACCTATTAGGAAATTATAAATTAATAGAGGTGACACTCTGTTAAGGATCTTCATCCTCTGACTAGGATAATAGTTCAAAATGGAGGACCCCTGTAAAGGAAATGTGTCAGCTGTATTTTTTGTCAAGAGTTCCCTTTCTTGGAGCTGATGGTACTTGCAAAACTTATAAAATTGCTTTTTTATTTTAAGCCAAGTATCAATGAGGGGGGCTTGAGCCTGACATGTTTCCCCACTTTTCCTCACCTTCTAGCACTTACTTGATTGATATAAAGAGATCTGTATATAAGTCAAAGAGGGGCTGAAGGATGCTGGCAGCGAGCACACTCTTGCTCTCTCCCCTGCTGCTGGTGGTACCGGTGATCGCATCGTGGGACGTGCCCGCATGTGAATGCTGGGCCGTCATTTACCCCCTATGGCGCACACGCCAACTCTTTCAGATTTGTGCTTGTCTGCTCCTGAATCTTTTTAGTCCCAGATTATTCTTGACCCCCTGCCG
This sequence comes from Hyla sarda, assembly GCF_029499605.1. Taxonomy (NCBI): domain Eukaryota; kingdom Metazoa; phylum Chordata; class Amphibia; order Anura; family Hylidae; genus Hyla; species Hyla sarda. Next base: position 345,752,117 of record NC_079193.1, on the reverse strand, counting down.
GATCATTGTGCCCTTGTGCGTTGGAGAAAGCGTTAACTGAACTGTGTCTTGTCTTACCGTGTACCAGTTTTGCCTGCCTCATTCCCTGATCATGCTTCCTTGCCACCTGCCCTCTGACCTCCTTGCTACGTATTCTGACCTTCTGCCTGTCCCAGACTACAAGTTCATCTCATCCTCTCTGTGCCACGCATCACCTCGGCTACCTTAGTGGACTAGTCGTATCAGGGGTAGCGTCCTGAGAGCCACCTGTCGCAGCAAGTCCATCCCGCTTTGCGGCAGGCTCTGGTGAAAATGAGCGGCTCCATGAACTCCGTTCCCAGGTACGGCTCAAGCCATCATCCCCACAAGGTACAGTGGATCCACATCTCCAGTCGTTACATTGTGTCAGGCTGTGACACTTAAGCAGCTGGACTCCATCTCCTTGACACTTGGCTTTGAAATAAAAAGTTGATTTTATAGGTTTGCAAACCACCATCAGGTCTAGAAAAGGTGCAGTTTGCTTTAATACTCTAAAAGCTATTTGATAGGCCTTGCTAAATGCCCCGATACCAGAGGCCTCTAGGAGGAGCCGGAAACTTATCTACCACATCTTCTTTGCAGCCAAAATTGCTATAGCCACGAGCTGGAAAAACTAATTCGATTCCCCTTCATTTGGTCAGATCCAAACTGAATTGGATTATGGCTAATGGCAAATAGACTAGTATTCTTATGGATAATCAAAAAGCTTTTCACGCTACTTTGCTGCCATGGATGGAGTATCTAGGCAACTCCCCTTAGATGCAACTCCTTACTTCCCTATTTATTACCTCCATACAGAGGTAGGGATTAGAGATGAGCAAAGTTTCCCCCAAAAAAAATTTTTCAGTCCGAATTTATTCGTAGTGAATTGATATTAAAAACAGCAATTTTTGGCATACAGAGAGCCTCAATAGGAACGTAGAACACTTTGCCTTGCTGTAACATGCATATAGTGTGTGCTGGGTTAGTGAAATAATACTGTTATTCAGTATAACATGCAGATCAGAGGCGTCGCTATCAAAATCACTTTCGCAGAGCAGCACAATGACAGAGCCTGGAGGTGGCATCAGTATGAGGAGACCATATAGTGGCTGAATGACACAGCGTGGAGGTAGCAGCAGCATGAGGAGAACATATAGTGGCTGAATGACACAGCCTGGAGTTGGCGGCAGCATGAGGAGAGCATATAGTGTCTGAATTACACAGCGTGGAGGTGGCAGCAGCATGAGGAGAACATATAGTGGCTGAATGACACAGCCTGGATTTGGCGGCAGCATGAGGAGACCACATAGTGGCTGAATGACACAGCCTGAAGTTGATGGCAGCATATAGTGGCTGAATGACACAGCCTGGAGTTTGCAGCAGCATGAGGAGAACATATAGTGGCTGAATGACACAGCCTGCAGGTGGCAGAAGCATGAGGAGACCACATAGTGGCTGAATGACACAGCCTGAATTTGGTGGCAGCATATAGTGGCTGAATGACACAGCCTGGAGGTGGCGGAAGCATGAGGAGACCATATAGTGGCTGAATGACACAGCCTGGAGTTGGCGGCAGCATGAGGAGACCACATAGTGGCTGAATGACACAGCCTGGAGTTGGCGCAGCATATAGTGGCTGAATGACACAGCCTGGAGTTTGCGGCAGCATGAGGTGAACATATAGTGGCTGAATGACACAGCCTGGAGGTGGCAGCAACATGTGGAGAACATATGGTAGCAGTATGAGACAGCTTGGAGCTAGCATCAGCATGAGGAGAACATATGGTGGCAGTATGAGACAGCTTGGAGCTGGCATCAGCATGAGGAGAACATATGGTGGCAGAATGAGACAGCCTGGAGCTGGCATCAGCATGAGGAGAACACATGGTGTCAGAATGAGACAGCCTGGAGGTGGCAGCATCAGGAGTCCTGAAAGTGACCCGGTGACATAGTGGTGCAGTGGGTGGCAATACCAGTACCCGGTGACGAAGTTGAGTGAAAAAAAGAAGAACTTGGCATCAGATGTGTGGCATCAGGCGGGTGGCAGGATCAAAATAGTAGCTGAGGCAGGTAGGCAGAAGAAAATGGTCTCTTTTGTAAAAGTGTTAGTGTGAACAAGTATTGAGGATATGCATTACGTAAAATTTTACTTTTAATAATAAGCTTAGGATAAAATATATGGATCCACATTTTTTTTTAAATCAAACAAAAGGAAAGGTGTGCAAAAAACACCATGTGCCACCTACACCACCAAATATTGATGTGATGCAAAGACCTCGAAAAGGTGGAAGGGAACAACGTATGGTCCAATGTAACCAGTGGGGGTATAAACTTCCCCTGAATGGCCTACTCTCGCATTATTAATTCCCTTCTTAGCAAGTGTTACTTGCCCTAAAAAGGGTGTCCCCTCACATGAACCCCTCCCTATTTCCACCTACAAACACTGCCATTTCCCAAGGTTTTTAGGTGGAAATAGTGATTGGTTCCTGTGTGGGGCTGCCCTTTTTAAGACAAGTAAGTCTTTCCTCAAAAAGGTGGAAGGGAACTACGTATTGTCCATTAAAGCAGGTGGGGGTAAAAACTTCCCCTGTAAGGCCCTACTCTCGCCCTATTAATTCTTTTCTTGGCAAGTGTTACTCACAATAAAAAAGGTGGCCCCACACAGGAAACTCTCTCTATTTCCACCTAAAAACCCTGGGAAATGGCAGTGTTTGTAGGCGGAAATAGAGAGAGGTTCCTGTGTGGGGCCGCCCTTTGTAGGGCAAGTAACACTTGCCAAGAAGGGAATTAATAATGCGAGAGTAGGGCCTTACAGAGGAAGTTTTTACCTCAACCAGTTACAATGGACCATACGTTGTTCCCTTCCACCTTTTATTGGTCTTTGCATCACATCAATACTTGGTGGTGTAGGTTGCACATGGTGTTTTTTGCACACCTTTCCCTTTGTTTGATTTTAAAAAAAAAATGTGTGTCCATATATTTTATACTAAGAATATTATTAAAAGTTAAGTTTTACGTAATGCATATCCTCAATACTTATTTGTGGTCTGATGCTGAGGAATGTCTGTAACATGCACGTGTAAGTAAACATGGCTGGTACTGTGAAACTGGCATCAGATGTGTGGCATCAGGTGGGTGGCAGGATCAGAATAGTAGCTGAGGCAGGTAGGCAGAAGAAACCAGTCTCTTTGACAAAGTATTATTTACAAGGGAGAATTGGGGCTCAGGGTAAAGGATGTATGGACACAACTGACTTGTTAAATTAAATGTTCTTATTTATTAAATTATCAAATGATAAAAAATCTATTTATTTCAATTATAAAACGTGGTAAGTACCGTGACCCACAGGGTAAATAATACTATTTATTTCACCTTGGGTATGGGTGTTACTGTTGGGTAGCCCGGGTTGCTATTGGTTACGGTCTGAACATAGAGCCACTCCAAGTCCTTCTTTCTCTTTGACAAAGTGTTGGTGTGGCACCATTGATAATCTACTCTGATGCATCAGGCATTGGTGGGTGGACATCTTTGCTGATCCATGCCTGATTCATCTTCACAAAGGTCAGTCTCTCCACATTTTTCGTGGACAGACGAGTTCTTCTTGGGGTTACTATGGCCCCCGCCGCACTAAACACCCACTCTGATGGCACACTACAGACCAGGCAGGACAGCTTTTCCAGGGCAAACTCTGCTAGTTGCAGCCACAAATCAAGTTTGACTGCCCAGAAGTCCAGCGGATCTTCAAGGTGTGTTGGCATGGTCATGTCAAGGTATGCTATCACCTGCTGGTTCAGTTCTTGCTCCAGTTCAACCTGCTGCTGATGAGTTGCTTCACTATGTGGGTGAAGAATGGTACTCATCAGCGACTGTAGACTCAGGCTGCTGCTGATGGAGCTGGTACTGCTCCTGCCACCCCACCTCTATCCAGTAGCCATGGCAGTAGAACGTGAGCACAGAGGGCACCCCAAGTCAGACCTGCGAGAGGATGGATGATGACGCAGATAGGCATCGGCCAACTGACTAAGTAGGATGTCTCTGTAGTAGGTCAGTTTGCCCTCCCTCTCAGTGGGTGTAAAAAAGTTCCCAATTTTGTGCTGGTACAGAGGGATAAGGTGGAGACCCAGAAGTCATCCCGCTGTCGAATGGGGACAATTCGGCTGTCACTACGCAAGCAAGGGAGCATGCATCGTGCCATTTGTGCAAGTGACTCGGAGGGACTCCCTGCCTCCATCTCCACTGCATACTGCCACTGTGTGTCTGGGTCCTTTGTCTCGCTTTGGATAATCAAGAAATCGGTGATGGCTTTTCTCTGTTCATATAGTCGGTCCAACTTATGGAAGGTGGAATTCCAACGTGTGGAAACGTTGCAAATCAGACTATGTTGGGGGATCTCGTTCTGACGCTGCAGCTCAAGGAGGGTGTGCTTTGCGGTGTACGAGTGGCTGAAGTACATGCAAAGTTTCCTTCCCATTGTCAGGATGTCTTGCAGAAGGGGGAACACTTCAGGAACCGCTTGACAACCAGATTGAACATGTGTGCCATGCAGGGTGCATGTCTCAGGCTTCCTTGTCGCAGCGCAGACAAGATATTCTTCCCGTTGTCAGTCACCATGGTTACCATTTCCAGTTTTCGTGGAGTAAGCCATGATTGGATTTCTTGATGAATGACTTTTAGCAGTTCCTCCCCTATGTGACTCCGTTCGCCAATGCAAGCCATGTGAAGAACAGCGTGACACTGCCGTGCCCTGCACACATGGTATGCTGGAGGGGCACTGAGACTTGTCCGTGCAGTGGAGGCTGAGGACACGGTGGAGGATGAGGAGGCGGAGTTGCACACGGACCAACGGCCTGAGAGCGTGGAGGCAGAAGTGGCGTGATCTGTCCAAGTTGCTGTTGTGGCTGCGCAGGAACCAACCACAAGAAGAACCCCCTGGGTGGGTTAGGGATCCCACTAATATATATCACACAAACCCGGGGCCTAAGCCCAGAGCACAAATCCCTATAGGGTGAACCCCCAAAAAATAAAATATAACTTTTATTGTATTATCATATAAAATGATGACAAGTGATTAAAACCCCAAATTTCACAGTTCCAGATAAGTAATGAGTTCTGGGATTACCCCAGTAGTTTCCTGTCTTATGGGTCTGCAGTACCCAAACAAATGGAATCTGTTTTCTTCCATTTGTTTGGGTACTGCAGACCCATAAGACAGGAAACTACTGGGGTAATCCCAGAACTCATTACTTATCTGGAACTGTGAAATTTGGGGTTTTAATCACTTGTCATCATTTTATATGATAATACAATAAAAGTTATATTTTATTTTTGGGGGGTTCACCCTATAGGGATTTGTGCTCTGGGCTTAGGCCACGGGTTTGTGTGATATATGCGCAGGAACCACATTCACCCAGTGGGCCATAAAGGACATGTATTGTCCCTGACCGTAGTTAAAGCTCCACACGTAGGCACTGCCATGCACTTTGGTACACACCAATAGGCTCAAGGACTTCTTTTCAACAAAATTGTGCAGGGCTGGTACTGCCTTCTTCATAAAGAAATGACTGCTTGGGACTCTCCAAGCCATCAGTTCTCTTAAAGGTGCAGAGTCCACTACTTGAAAAGGGAGGTACTGCAGCACCAGCAACTTGGACAGGAGCCATTCAGCTTCTGCGCGTTGGATGAGTGGGCGCATACTGTTGTCTCTTGGACATGGCTTCGCCGATGGATTGCTGGCGAAATGACTGACTCGAAGTAGGAGGAGCAGGAGCATCTGAAGCGACAGAAGATGGGTATGACTCACAGCTCTCTTCGGCTGAGGAGATGGAGCCGTGGCTGGCTGAAACAGGGAGCAGCGTGCCACTGGGTGATGTAGCAGGCTGGACCACCACATTGGAGCCATGGTTCTCCCCGTCCGCTTTATGGTGATGATGCATATGTTGACGCAGGGCCGTGGTGCCAACATTGGGACCCTGGCCATGCTTCACCTTCTGCCGACACATCTTGCATGCGGCCAGGTTAACATCCTCCGAATGCTTGATGAAATACTGCCACACCGCCGAGTAACTGATTTTCCCACCAACAGTCCACACTGATTGACTGATACTGCCACCGACTCCAGGAACCCCGTCCCACTACCTCCTGGGAAGGTAGGCTGCCACAAAGCAGGTGGTCTACCCCGGGCACGTTTGGCTCCAGACTTTCCACTTCAGCCACCATGCTGACTGCCAACCATGCTACCACCTTGCTGGCTCAGCTGCTGCCTCACGGTCAACCTGCAACCCTCTTCTCCTGATGATGATAAAGCCCCTTCTGCACCCAGCTCCCAAGTGCGATCGGCATCATCATCATCGAGTTGTGTCTGCACGTCACTAATGTCCTCCTCAGGTTCCTCGAAAGTGTCTGCTTCAGGAGCCTGAACGCTCGCAACACCACCTCCCATGCCACTCTCCTAATCACTACTTGCCCGCCTAGCAGAAGAAGCAGCAGATGTCTCCTCCGCTTCTTGGCTGGGCAGTAGCAGCATAGGACAGAGGCAATGGGAGGACAGGTACTGCTCCCAGGCCATGCCAACTAAGGGTTGTGTCTGAGGAATCCACCGACTGTTGACTGGGGGTGTCAGATGTCACTTGTGATGAAGTGGATGACTGTGTTATCCAATCAATGGGTTGCTGGTCGAGACACGACCGCTAGCTGATACCAGTAGCTCAGGCCTTTCGCTGCAACTCCTGCTGCCACTCGCCACTAGTCTGCTGCGACCTCGGCCTGATGAATGTAAGCCTCTGCCACTCCTCTGTGCATGTCCTGGCACTTCTCTGCCTGACATACTTAGTGCGTATATGAGGGGAGTACAATACACTCCACTACGCTTAAAACAGTATTTGTCTACAACACCAGCAGTTGTGTACTTTTGGCTGGCCTTTCACACTATCTAGGCCCTTAAGACTTTAACAGTAACAAAATGGTACACCACTTAGATATACATATGTGGTATGGACTTATGAGGGGAGGACAATGCGCTCCAATACGCTTAAAACAGTATCACCAGCAGGTGTCTACTTTTGGCTGGCCTTTCACAGAGTTTAGGTCCTTAAGACTTTAACAGGAACAAAATAGTAGGGATTGGGAGGTGAATCGCTGCTGTAAAAATGCTTTTCTGTGCAACACACAGCGCTGTCTGTTCCTTCTCTCTCTGCAATAAAAGGCTGAAGTGACTGGCCGCATGATGGCTGCCAATTATATAGGGCGGTGACATCACAGGGGTGGCTGGCTGCTCATAGGCTGCGTGCTGCATGTGATTCAGGGTCATCCCGCCTACCCGCCTTTCCAGGATTCTTTGCCCCATGTCCTCATATGTGGATCCGCCATTTTAGATGCCCTGGAGCCTGGAACGCACTAAGTGAAGTTAATGAAGCGATTCATGCCATCGATATGCAGCGATATTTGCACTCGTGAATCAAATTTTTCATGAAATTCATAATGAATTTGGATTCATCAGATTAGATTTGTTCATCCCTAGTAGGGAATACCACTAACTCCCCTCTTCCCTCCCCCAAGTCTGTATGTCTAGTCTGTTAGTCTGTTCCCCCCCGTGTCTGTCTTTGTCTTCTTTCCTCCAGGATTCCAGGAGTTTTATTTTGAATGATTCATTTATTATACTTATCGGTTGCTCACCTCTGTTATTTTATACCACTTGATAAACTGGCCTTGCTCAAGTAGCCTACTGGCCACCCTCCCCTGGATCATACTGCCAGCACATACAAAGGTAACCAACGCCTTTTTTCAAGCTGGCTGCTGCTGAACCTTGATCCTCCACTCAAGTTGCCCTCAGTTCCAACTACTCTTAATGCAATTGATCAGTCCAGTACCTGAATGTATGTGTTTTGTTTACTCTGTTGTTTCCAAACTTTAATAAAATCTTTGAAAGAGAAAAGCTATTTGACCGTTTCTGCAGCTCTTGGAAGCAAATGGAGCTACAGATTCTATTTAAATTAACTTTTCCTAGAAGAAACTTTGATAGCTTATTAATGTCTCACCCCATTCCTTTCAGGCTTTCTAGTTCCTCCGGCCTGTTTGCAGTAGCTGGAGGTGGTCAGAAAAGCAGAAAGCAGCCAAAGCAGGGAAGTTAAGCAATTTTGTTTAACTCCTATTGAATTTAATGGACAGTTTTAGTCTCAGGCTGGGTAATAAATCTGGGCCACTGTAACATTTTTATGACCATCCAATATTTCAGAACATCTGACAATTCAGCACCTATCAGTGCTGAACATATGGAATATGACTATGTATACTTTTTAAATTGTATTTACCTGGGAAAAGCGAAGGCAGAACAGGCGGCTTTGGTGGACTCCTACAAGTTATTTTTGCATCTGTTAATCTAAGAATTTGACATTCTTTTCCTGTGACACAAAGAAAATAAACATGAGCATAAGCAATATCCATTCAATGTATGCATGTAGAATAAAAAATAGGGCAATCTGGTACATAATAATAATTAAAACTATTTAATTGAATCAAAACTTTTCCATGTGTCTACATCTCTTATGCAGGCATGTGAGTCTCCATGATTACATACTACAAATAACCCTGTGTAGTCGGATCCTGTAGTCACACTTATTTTGTGGGAGATGGAACCTGGTTGCTTTGAGCAACTGCTCCAATTTTTCTTTCACACGTTTCAATAAATCTTCTCCCTTGAGTGCATAAATTTGGTATAAAGACATATAGGACAGATGGAAATGTTTACTACTACTACAGGATCAGAGTATGTTTGTAGTCTGTTACCATGAAGACACATTGGCCTTCACAGGAGCTGTAGAATAGAAAACAAAACATTTTATCAAGACCAGTTTCAAATAAGCTGCACTTTTCATTTCAGATCCTAAGGAACGATAAAAAATTAGCTGAGAAGGTGGACACATGCTTTCATTTATTTTCTATTCTCCCTTGCACACCAGTTTATGCTTCTCTGTAAAGTTTACGAAAAATCATCTATTACTACCTGGAAACTGACAACAAGCAGGATTGCTGCTGTTTATGGAAGTATTCCAAAAATATCATAATAATCCAGAAATAATAAAGTTACAATAAAGAAACAAAACTCTCTCACCTCCTACAAGGACTTTGGCTGGAGCATTTGTTTTATCAAAATACCGTCCAGATATTGTGATTATTGTACCTCCTTGTATACCTCCAGACGAGGGGAAGATCCCTGTAATCTCTAGAAAAGTAACCACAATAGGCAATATAGTGAATTTAATGTCATCAGATTATCAGAGATGTAAGGACGTGTTCAAATCTTGTTTTTATCATACTTTTGGTTCGCAGGACAGGAATGCCCCCAGTGTTATTTTGGTAGACATTTGGATGGTAAATGTTGGCATACTTTTTTGTCACGGTATTAAGAACCATAGTTCTATATGAAAAAAACATATGGGGGGAATTTATCATAACTGACAACTCTTAATCATAAAAATAATTTACTTATAAAGAGCCAATATAATCCTCAACATTTTACAATTTTGAAGGTACAAAAAAGGACACATATCAGATGTTACAATGTTGCCATGTTTTATAAATAGCGTAGGTTACATAAAAGTGGTTGAAGCAGTCATCAGTCGTTCTCTGAATGCAAAAAGCATAAGGGGACACTGCTGAATAATAGTGGAGGAACATATAAGCAAATGTTATAAGCCTGCTGTAAGACATATGTCTTTAGGGCACATTTAAAACTAAGTTGGGTATAAGTTTGAAGGTTTAGGGCATTGCATTCCAGAGAACTGGTGCAACATAAGTAAAGTCTTGGAGAAGGGAGTGAGAGGTTGGGATTATAGAAGATGTTAGTTTTAGATCATCGGCAGAGCCGAGAGCACGTGCAGGGTGGTAGACAGAGATGAGAGAGGAGATGTAGGGAGGGGAAGCACTGTGGAGAGCTTTGTGGATTTGTGGGAGGATTTTGTATGGTCTCCTGGACTGATTGAGTAACCAGTGTAGGGACTGTAACAGGGGGTGGGGGGGGGTGGGGCATTGGTATGATGACTGGAGAGGAAGATGAGTCTGGCTGCTGCATTTAGGATGGGCTGGAGAGGGGAGAGTTTAGAGAAGTGAAGGGAATTATAGACCTGTTAGTTTAACCTCCATTGTATGTAAATTGTTTGAGGGTTTTCAAAGAGATGCTATTTTGGAGTATTTTGATAAAAATAAATGTATGACTCCATATCAGCATGGCTTTATGAGGGATCGGTCCTGTCAAACTAACCTGATCAGCTTTTATGAGGAGGTGAGCTCCAGACTGGACCAGGGGCAATCGCTGGATGTCATATATCTGGATTTTTCCAAAGCATTTGATACGGTGCCACAAAAGATTGGTACATAAAATGAGAAGAATGGGGCTGGGGGATAATGTGTGTAAGTGGGTAAGTAACTGGCTCAGTTATAGGAAATAGTGTTGAGCGGCATAAGCCATATTCGAATTTGCGATATTTCGCTAATATATGGACGAATATTCGTCATATATTCGCTAAATTTGCATATTCGTAATATTCGCAGTATATTTTCGCATATGCGAAAATTTGCATATGCGAAAATCTGAATATACAAAAATTTGAATATACAAAAATCATAACGACATGCAGGAAAATGTATACGTTAAAAATTTTCATCTTCTGTCCCCTATAACTTTTTTAGTTTTCCGTGTATGGGGCGGTATGAGGGCTCATTTTTTGCACCGTGATCTGAAGCTTTTAGCGGTACCATTTTTGTATTGATCAGACTTTTTGATCGATTTTTATTCATTTTTCATGATACAAAAAGTGACCAAAAATATGCTATTTTGGACTTTACATGTACGCCATTGACCGTATGGTTTAATAAACAATAAATTTTTATAATTCGGACATTTCTGCACGCGGCAATACCACATATGTTCATTTTTATTTACACAGTTTTTTTTTTTTTATGGGAAGAGGGGAGTTATTCAAACTTTTATTAGGGAAGGGGTTAAATTATCTTAACTTTTTTTTTCACTTTTTTTTGCAGTGTTATAGCCCCCTCTAGTGGCTATAATACTGCACTAACTGATCTTTTACATTGATCAATGGTATCTCATTGGATAACATTCAGTGCCGCACGCTATTAGCCACAAGTTCTGCCCACTGTTAGAGGCAGGGCCCGACCTGCTATGATGCGGGGCCACGCCCGGCCACTTGAGTCCTTAAGTGGTTAATGACCTGGGTTAAATAGTAAAGTAGCAATGTTTGCAGATGATACTAAACTCTGTAAAGTGGCCAACACAGTAGAGGACTGTGCACTGTTACAAATGGATCTGGATAGGTTGGAGGTTTGAGCTGGGAAATGGCACATGAGGTTCAACACTGATAAATGTAATGTAAGGTCATGCACATGGGGAGGAAACATCCGGGCTGGGATTTTGTATTAAATGGGAGAACACTTGGGACGACTGACATGGAAAAGGACTGTATAGTCTTAGTTAATAGTAAATTTTGCTGTAATGGCCAGTGTCGGGCATCTGCTGCTAAGGCAAATAAAATCATGGGGTGCATCAATAGGGGCATAGATGCCCACGACAAGGAAATATTTCTACCGCTGTACAAATCACTAGTCAGACCACACATAGAATACTGTGTACAGTACTGGGCACCAGTGTACATAAAGATATAGAGGAGCTGGAGAGGGTTCAAAGACGGGCAAACAGGGTAATACGGGGAATGGGAGGACTACAGTACTCAGAAAGATTATCAAAATTAGGGTTATTTAGTTTAGAAAAAAGAAGGCTTAGGGGCGACCTAATAACTATGTATAAATATATCAGGGGACAGTACAGAGATATCTCCCATGATCTATTTATACCCAGGACTGTATCTATAACAAGGGGGCATCCTCTACGTCTAGAGTAAAGAAGGTTTCTACACCAGCACAGACATGGGTTCTTTACTGTAAGAGCAGTGAGACTATGGAACTCTCTGCCGGAGGAGGTGGTCATGGTGAACTCTGTTCAAAAGGGGTATGGATGCATTTTTGGAGAATAATAACATCGCTGGTTATGTATACTAGATTTATAGGGACAGAACATTGATCCAGGGATTTATTCTGATGCCATATTTGGAGTCGGGAAGGAATTTTTACCTCTTGTATGAGGGTTTTTTGCCTTCCTTTGGATCAACTCAGTAGGGACTCATTAGGGATATAGGTTGAACTTTGTGGACTCTGGTCTTTTTTCACCCTTATGAACTAGATTACTATGTTACTATGAAGGCCGATTAGTAAGGAGTTACAATAATCAAGGTGAAAATGAATCAGTGCAACAACCACAGTTTTAGCTTTTTCAACAATAAAAGCACGGATTCTGACCAAATTGATAAAGGAATTGAATATAGGGAGCGAATGACAGATCAGAGTCTAGCATGACTCCAAGACAGTGCGCTTGCTGCTCAAGAGTTATAGTAGTACCACATGCTGATATGGAAATGTCAGGTTTAGGTAGATTAGTCAATGGAGCTAATACAAGAAGTTCTATTTTTAGAAACATTTTGTTTCAGATAAAGAGAGGACATGAAATTTGAGACAACAGAGAGACAATCACTGGTATTTTGTAGGAGTGCCGGGGTGATATCACAGGAATAGGTATAGAGCTCCACTGATAAGACAAATAAAGCAGCACTAACCACTTCTGATTTCTTCAAGACTTATTTGCTACAGACAGCGTTAAACAAAACAAGCACATACATCTGTTTCACTTTTAGGGCTTCTGTAGTGAATAAAGCTTAAAAAAAACAGTAGTGAGTGCTGCCTTATTTGTCCTATTGGTGGAGTACTTGTAATATGGATTACTTGTAAGTGCTCTTTGAGGGCAAGCACCATCAGAGCAAGAAAGCTACTGTCAGGATTCGGACTGGTATGCAGCGAGGACACTGATGTCAGTGGGGTGATGGCGTGGGCCGTACCAGGGGAACGGAATCTAAGGGGTTACTGGTTTTCACCAGAGCCCGCCGCAAAGCGGGATGGGCTTGCAGCGGCAGGTAACCCCCAGGTCGTTCCACCCGATAGCGACTCACCCCCAGCTGACAGCTGAGACAGGCGCGGTACACAGGGACAAGGCAAGAGCAAGTTCGGACGTAGCAGAAGGTCAGGGCAGGCAGCAAGAGTCGTAGTCAGGGGCAACAGCAGAAGGTCTGGGTACACAGGCTTGGGAAAACACTAAAGGCTTTCACAGAGCACAAGGCAACAAGATCCGGCAAGGACAGGAAGGGGAAGTGGGTTTATATATACATAGCACAGGTGCAGGTACTGATTGGGCCAGGCACCAATTAATGGTGCACTGGCCCTTTAAATTTCAGAGAGCCGGCGCGCGTGCGCCCTAGAGAGCGGGGCCGCACGCCGGGACTGAACAGCCAGGAGACGGGGCAGGTGAGACCAGTGCAGCGCGGATCGCATCCCCGCCGGTGACACCAGTGCAGCGCTCCCGGTCAGCGTGTCTGACCGGGGCGCTGCACAGAGACGAACGCTGCGAGCGCTCCGGGGAGGAGCAGGGACCCGGAGCACTGGGCGTAACAGCTACTTAGTGGCTGCATCCTATAGTCTAAAGGTGAAGAGCACCCATTAATAGTGATGTCGCGAACATAAAATTTTCGGTTCGCGAACGGCGAACGCGAACTCCCGCAAAAGTTTGCGAAGCGGCGAACCAGGCGAACCGCCATTGATTGCAATGGGCAGGCGAATTTTAAAACCCACAGGGACTCTTTATGGCCACAAAAGTGATTTAAAAGTTGTTTCAAGGGGACTAACACCTGGACTGTGGCGTGCCGGAGGGGGATCCATGGCAAAACTCCCATGGAAAATTACATAGTTGATGCAGAGTCTGGTTTTAATCCATAAAGGGCATAAATCACCTAACATTCCTTAATTCTTTGGAATAACGTGCTTTTGCCCCCTTTAGGCAGCACATAGTTAGATCCCCCCTTTAGGCATCACATAGTTAGATCCCCCCTTTAGGCAGCACATAGATTCCCCCATGTTAGGCAGCACATAGTTAGAGCTCCCCTTTAGGCAGCACATAAGATTCCCCCAAATTAGGCAGCACATAGTTAGTTCCCCCCTTTAGGAAGCACATAGATTCCCCCATGTTAGGCAGCACATAGTTAGAGGCCCCCTTTAGGCAGCACATAAGATTCCCCCAAATTAGGCAGCACATAGTTAGATCCCCCCTTTAGGAAGCACATAGATTCCCCCATGTTAGGCAGCACATAGTTAGAGCTCACCTTCAGGCAGCACATAAGATTCCCCGATATTAGGCAGCACATAGTTAGAGCCCCCTTGAGGCAGCACATAAGATTCCCCCATGTTAGGCAGCACATAGTTAGAGCTCCCCTTTAGGCAGCACATAAGATTCCCCCATATTAGGCAGCACATAGTTAGAGCCCCCCTTGAGGCAGCACATAGTGGGATTTGAACCAAAGGCCCCAGTGCTGCAAGACACAAGGACTGATATTTCAGCCCTAAAAAAACTGTAGGAGTTAGTTGCTAGAAGGAACTTAAGTTTTATGCTCGAGTACCCCTTTTAACCAGTGGTTCCCGTCCCAACCAGGGTGCCTCCAGCTGTTGCAAGACACAAGGACTGATATTTGATCCCTAAAAAGGGCTTTTTAAGGTGCTGTCCTTAAAGCAAATGTTAGCCTAGTGCTTTAGTGCTAGACCCTGAATACAACACCTAGCAGCAACCTAGCTATCGCTTTCCCTATACAACAGGAGCAGCTTCACTTTCCCTCCTATCTCTGACCCTGCAGAACGATGAATGAGGTTAAAATGGCCTCCGTGCAGAAGGTAGGAGGGTCTGGAAGGGAGGGACTGCTGCTGATTGGGTGAAATGTGTCTGCTGACTCTGACTCACAGGGTCAAAGTTGACCGCAATGTTAAAGTATAAGGCGCGAATCGAACTTCACATATGTTCGCGACATCTCTACCCATTAATGGTAGTTTTCTCTTGCTATTCTTAGAGGTATAGAGGTGTGTTATCAGTGTAGAGCTAGTTCTGGAAATCAAATCTGCTAACAGTTTGTCAAATATGGGCTGTCCAAAAGAAAAAAAAGAGGAGAGGACCTAGGAATGAGCCCTGGGGAACCATAACAAGAAGGGGGAGAGGAGGAGAAGTAGAGCCAGCAATGAACACAGAAAGAGCAGTTAGATACCTTAAAGGGGTACTCTTGTAACTGGTGGAGAAAGTTAAACAGATTTGTAAATTATTGCTATTAAAAAAATCCTAATCCTTTCAGTACTTATCCACTGCTCTGTGCTACAGAGGAAGTTGAGTAGTTCTTTTCAGTCTGACCACAGTGCTCTCTGCTGAAACCTCTGTCCATTTCAGGAACTGTCCAGAGCAGGATAGGTTTGCAATGGGGATTTCCTCCAACTCTAAACAGTTCCTGACATGGACAGAGGTTTCAGCAGAGAGCACTGTGGTCAGACTGAAAAGAACAACTCAACTTCCTCTGGAGCATACAGCAGCTGATAAGTACTGGAAGGATCAAGATTTTTAAATAGAAGTAATTTATAAATCTGCTTAACTTTCTGGAACCAGTTGATTTAAAAAAAATAGTTTCCACCGGATCGTAGAATAATGAGAAGGGTTGGTGATCTAGAGTGTCAAAGGGTACAGAGATATTCAGAAGAATAAATAAATTCATTACCTGCATACGTCTGGTACATGGCAAGTTTATTCACAGAAGAAACAAAATATGTGGACACGCCTGGTAAACTCCTGAAACAAAGGAAGACCCGATAGTTACAATTTTATTGCAAGACAAGAGATTCCTATTATGATGCATATCTTTCTTTACTAGCTCAAAACAGCAGCAAAAGAGCAAAACAGAAGAAAAACTTTTCAGGTGTTAACAAGTATGCAGTTAGGTACAGATCCTCCAATCAGCATGCAGCAGAGGTGATATAAGGAGTTTATGTCTCCTTATTTGTGTAGCCATATTAGTCCAGTGATGCAGATGGAAATCAAAAAATGTTGCAGTATCTGTAATACCTTTTTTATTCGTTTTAATTGTACTAACAGAATTTTGTAGAGACAAGCTTTCAGGATTCCTCCCTTTATCAATTGATAAAGGGAGGAATCCCGAGAGCTTGTCTCTACAAAATTCTGTTAGTCCAATAAAAAAGGTATTACAATATACTGCAACATTTTTTGATTTGCATATATATGTGTGTGTGTTTGTGTATTTATAGTTTTCTCCCCTATTGTTTCCTCCCTCTATTGGTTTTTCTCCTCACTGCTTGTATTCACATACTTTTTCTATAGTTTTTGTCTCCTTTCTTTTTTCCTTCCATAGCTTTTCCGCGCTCCCTGGTCTTTCTGTCTCTGCTGTATCTTGTCCTCTCGTCAGGTCTGGTGAGACTTCCTCCCTCATGATATGAAAGACCATATTAGGAGTTTAATTGATAAGTCTGTGGCTAAATCGGTTCAATCTGCTGTTCAACTGGCAATGGGTGCCATGCAAGAATCTATTAGTAAATCTGTGGTAATGGCCATTGCTCAGGCTTCTTCCAAAAATGTAAAAAAAAAAAACATCCCTCTACCCTGTCCAACGTGTTCTGGTCGATGGCTAAAGGCCTCAAACAATCGGGAAAATGTTCCCAAAAAAGACACTTTTGCTTAACTGATACCTGTACCCCAAAGAGGGTGGCCATGTCTAATGAGGAGCAGGTCATTATAATTGATACACCTTTTAAAGGCAACTTAACTAAAGGTGTTCATGACGTGCACCACAGACCCTCGAGAAAAAAATTAAACGGGATATTAAAGCTTCAAATAGGCTTAAACCAGATTCATACAACACCTCCTCCAGTCAGGATTCCTCAGAGGAATCCAAAACTCATGCTTTCACAGACTCTGAATATGAGGATGTTTCAGACCTAGAGGAGGATACCCAAATGGTTACCGACAAGTTGGAGACGGTCATCCTTGACAGCAAGAGTAAACTTTTCTTAGATCCTTAACACATTAAGCACCCACTCTCAGAGGAATGGATTCCCCATCCTCAGATCTCAAAATTCTTATGTGCCTGGCTCAGGAAGCCGATGGATAAATTGGCTAGGAACAATCTTAAAGCTGAATACCCTAGACCAACTTTTCCAAACAAGGCATCTCAAACCCCAGAAATAGATCCAATCCTGGTGAAATACCTAAAAAAATCTGGGAAAAATCCCAAAAAGGGCATTGACAGATCATTCAAATTTCAAATACCAATCGATCCAGTTCATCAACCATATCTTCAATTTTTATGGACAAGTAAAAAATGACAGTTCACAAGTCTTCCGTTTGGACTATCCTCAGCTCCATGGCGTTTTACAAAACTGCTAAAACCAGTGGTAGCTACTCTTCGAAGTCGTGGGGTTCGTCTAATAATCTATCTAGATGATATACTCATCATGGCTCAGACTTCCTTCTCTAATTCAGTTCCACACACAATAGACTCTGTCTTTACTTACGGATCTGAGATTCTTGATAAATCTCAAGAAATCCATAATAACCCCTTCAAAAGAGATTGAATTACTGGGTTTTATGATAAACACCCATTTTCCATATTCCCTAAGTCTTCCACCCAGGAAATCGAAATTGATCCGGAAAGATATTTGGATGGTACTAAATAAACAATTATTAGCTCTAAGAACCATTGCATGTATTGTAGATCTTTTATCTGCCTCAATCCCAGCAATCTTCACGGCCCCTCTCCATTACAGGGCCCTTCAACGTCTCAAGGCTCAACATCTGAGAGACTGCCTTGGGGAATTCAGACGAAACAGCCCTAACTCCAGACACCAGAGAAGAACTACTATAGTGGTTTTACCACATTCAAGAATGGAACAGGAAAGTTATCTGCTTCATATGTACACTGCTCAAAAAAATAAAGGGAACACTTAAACAACACAATATTGCTCCAAGCCAATCACATTTATGTAAAATCACACTGTCCACTCCGGAAGCAACACTGGTTGATAATCAATTTCACATGCTGGTGTGCAGATGGAACAGACAACAGGTGGAAATTATAGGCAATTAGCAGGACACCGCCAATAAATGAGTGGTTCTGCAGGTGGTGACCATAGACCACTTCTCAGTTCCTATGCTTCCGGGCTGATGTTTTGGTCACTTTTGAATGCTGGTGGCGCTTTCACTCTAGTGGTAGCATGAGACAGAGTCTACAACCAAGTGGCTCAGGTTGTGCAGCTCATCCAGGATGGCACATCAATGCGAGCTGTGGCAAGAAGATTTGCTGTGTCTGTCAGCGCAGTGTCACGAGCATGGAGGCGCTACCAGGAGACAGGTCAGTACATTAGGAGACGGGGCGGAGGCCGTAGGAGGGCAATAACCCAGTAGCAGGACCACTACTTCCGCCTTTGTGCAAGGAGGAGCAGGAGGACCACTGCCAGAGCCCTGCAAAATGACCTCCAGCAGGCCACAAATGTGCATGTGTCCACTCAAACGGTCAGAAACAGACTCCATGAGGGTGGTATGAGGGTCCGACGTCCACAGGTAGGGGTTGAGCTTACAGCCCAACACCGTGCAGGTTTGGCACTTGCCAGAGAACACCAAGATTGGCAAATTCGCCACTGGTGCCCTGTGCTCTTGATAGATGAAAGCAGGTTCACACTGAGCATATGTGACAGACGTGACAGAGTCTGGAGACGCCGGGGAGAACGTTCTGCTGCCTGCAAAATCCTCCAGCATGACCAGTTCGGCGGTGGGTCAGTAATGATATGGCATTTCTTTTGGGGGCCACACAGCCCTCCATGTGCTTGCCAGTGGTAGCCTGACTGCCATTAGGTGCTGAGATGAGATCCTCAGACCCCTTGTGAGACCATATGCTTGTACGGTTGGCCCTGGGTTCCTCCTAATGCAAGACAATGCTAGACCTCATGTGGCTGGAGTGTGTCAGCAGTTCCTGCAAGAGGAAGGCATTGATGCTATGGACTGGCCCGCCCATTCCCAAGACCTGAATCCGATTGAGCACATCTGGGACATCATGTCTCGCTCCATCCACCAATGCCACGTTGCACCACAGACTGTCCAGGAGTTGGCGGAGGCTTTAGTCCAGGTCTGAGAGGACATCCCTCAGGAGACCATCCGCCACCTTATCAGGAGCATGCCCGGGCATTGAACGGAGGTCATACGGGCACGTGGAGGCCACACACTACTGAGCCTCATTTTGACTTGTTTTAAGGACATTACATCAAAGTTGGATCAGCCTGTCGTGGGGTTTTCCCACTTTGACTTTGAGTGTGACTCCATATCCAGACCTTCATGGGTTGATAAATTTGATATCCATTGATCATTTTTGTGTGATTTTGTTGTCAGCACATTCAACTATGTAAAGACGAAAGTATTTCATATGATTAGTTCATTCATTCAGATCTAGGATGTGTTATCTTTGTGTTCCCTTTATTTTTTTTTGAGCAGTGTATATATATTTTTGCTTTACCCTTATCCAGTTTTATGCTTAAGCTTTAAACTGGAATTGTAATAGGAGTCTCTTGTCTTAAAATAAAATTTTGGATTTTCCTAGCTTTTAGTGACAGAAAATATGGATTCTATTAAAGACAAGAGGCGAGTATTATCCCATTCTAGTACTCAACTCTAAAATTGGCTTTGTCTCCTCTTTTCTCTCTGCAGTCTGAAAGAACTTCTCATTGGAAAGTTCCTCCATACTATTGTTCTACTTACCGTTCTTCCATATTCCAAGTCTGACTTTGCTATCATCTTCAAGTCAACTCACACCAAAGAAAGAGGGCTTTGAAGAGACATACACTCCTTATATCCCCTCTGCTGCACGCTGATTAGAGGATCTGTACCTAAAAAGTTTTTTTTTGGCTTTCTGTTAACTCTTTTGCTGTTGTTTTGAGCTTGTAAAGAAAGATGTGCATTATAATGCTCGCCTCTTGTCTTTAATTAAATCCATATTTTCCATCACTAAAAGCTAGGAAAATCCAAAATTGTATGCAACATTGTTTAGCATAATAAAGATGACTTTCATAAGGACTTCTGGATCCAGTTGTTTAAAATATAAGTACATGGTGAGGCCCAAGATAGAGAAGTTGCACATATTAACCGGGTTTCAGGTCATGCTATGCTCCCCCCCTCCCCCCCCTCTGGCCCTGTACTAGGCATTAAACCTATACTAGTGCTGCCTGACGAATCCCTGGCACACTTATCTGTCCACTTTTACTAGTCTTGCATTTTTCCTTAAGCAATCACATTTCTTATTTGAACTCAGTCTGATACCAGGGGTACTACAAGCCTAGGTGGCTTTGTGAGGCACAAAGTAAAATGGTTTATTCTCCTGCCCAAATTGAAAATGAGAAAGTGAAGATATGCAAGGTCGAACATGCAGATGCACGTGGGCCCAGTAGATATAGGGGGCACTACCTCCTTAAAAGCAGCTTTTAGTGTCTATTAGACTGCATGAAGGGGCTGTCCGAATGAGTGATATTACTGGTGGATTAAAAAAGAAGTATAAGATGGCCCAGTAATGAGATGTTGGAGAGCATGACTATTTTGCTTACTATTTATTCATCCAGACACGTACTTACCTTCCAAAATAACTGTCAAGGATGAAACTGATATTGAGATGTCCTATGGGAAAAGAAGCAATACAATAAATAAGGCACATCCTGTCAAAATATAACTTGATGTTTCCTTTAGCTCCCGAAATAATCCTTATCCTCCGCCACTGTAGTGCCACCAGCAGAACTGCAGCAGCAGGGGATCACATATGGATTCTTTTATATTTGAAAGCACCTGGAGCTTTTAAAAAAAAAAAAAAAAAAACTTTTACCCCCCAAAAATCTCTTTAAGCTGGCCATACACCTTTACATTTTTAAAGCAGTCATTCATGTATTTAGAATAAAGATAGAGGTGGGGCAAATAATCAAAGGATCAGGCAGTTGAAATCCAGTATGCCTGATCCCTTTTCTCCTCCAACATCCCCTGTCGGGGGTAGAGTCAGGAGACCACGTACACATCAGTATATAACAGTTTCTGATAAAATTGTGTGTTTATATTAGGAGCATCACTTTTTCTGGCCATTTTATGACTTGTTTATGTCATTTTTCACCAGTTTTCCCTCTTCAGACTGCATCTCTAATCTTCACTTTTCCCTGAGCTAGTGGGTAAAGACCAACTGCTATGATGTCTCTCATACGCTGCACACCCACAAAAGAGGGATCCTGCCCCATCTATATCACACCTGCAAAAACAGCATGTAGGATAATACTGAACAGTACTGATCAGTGTAAGCTGTGAATCCAGCACTGAGGTGACATATAACACCACAGGTGTCGCCACAAGTATGGACAGACAGCTGTCTTTGATTCTTCAGAGAGGAGGCAGTGATTTCTTTTTTACTGCCCCTGACTTCCCAATCACTGAATACACAGTGTTTAACCACTTGGGGACGCAGGGCACATGGGTACGCCCCTGTTCCCAAGTCCTTAAGGACTCAGGGCGTAAACTGCAGACCACGGCGCAAAAAATTAGCCCTCCTGCATCCCTGTATGCATAAGAATAAAAAAGTTATAGGGGGTCAGAAAATGACAATTTTAAAAATACTAATTTTGGTGCATGTAGTTAAAAAAAAATTTAAGTAGTAAAATAAAATAAAACCTACATAAATTTGGTATCCTTGTAACCAAGCAACAAACAAGCCCTTATATGGGTCTGTAGGTGCAAAATTGAATGCATAATGATTTTTAAAGGGGAGGAGAAAAAATGAAAGTTAAAAAAACGAAAATAGTTTTGAGTCCTTAAGTGTTAATATGCACCATGTATACAGTTCTGGGTGTTGCCATAATGCTTCTCCTGTGGCAGTAATATGATCCAGTGTATCTGCTAAGCTGCTAGGTCCTAACAGACAAAGGAGTATATTTTCTCTATATTTTCCCTGCATTTCTCTAAGGAGTGTATTTCCCGTGTAACTGGAGATAATATTCCAGTCTCAGTTACAACAAAATCAGAAATAAATAAAAAATAAAAATAAATGTACTGTTACAATATATGATATTTCATGATATTATGGAGGGTATGATTTGTAAAATAAAAAAATTAATAAAAAAACAAACCTTAAAAGAATGTAAATAAAATACTGTGCTAAAAATACTGACCAAAATACTAAATAAAATACTGTGTGGTAACCCAACCTAATCGCCCGAACCACTGCTCCACCCCTATATATAGTTTATTTATAAAATTACCAGAACAAAAACAAGAAAAAGTATTTTACCTATACTTTGTGTTTAAAAAAACTGAAAAATACATTTTTTTTAAAAATTACTGTCACGATGCCGGCTGGCAGGTGGTGGATCCTCTGTGCCAGAGAGGGATTGGCGTGGACCGTGCTAGAGGATCGGTTCTAAGTCACTACTGGTTTTCACCAGAGCCCGCCGCAAAGCGGGATGGTCTTGCTGCGGCGGTAGTGACCAGGTCGTATCCCCTAGCAACGGCTCAACCTCTCTGGCTGCTGAAGATAGGCGCGGTACAAGGGAGTAGACAGAAGCAAGGTCGGACGTAGCAGAAGGTCGGGGCAGGCAGCAAGGATCGTAGTCAGGGGCAACGGCAGAAGGTCTGGAATCACAGGCAAGGAACACACAAGGAACGCTTTCACTGGCACTAGGGCAACAAGATCCGGCGAGGGAGTGAAGGGGAAGTGAGGTGATATAGGGAAGTGCACAGGTGTAAACACTAATTGGAACCACTGCACCAATCAGCGGTGCAGTGGCCCTTTAAATCGCAAAGACCCGGCGCGCGCGCGCCCTAGGGAGCGGGGCCGCGCGCGCCGGGACAGAACTGACGGGGAGCGAGTCAGGTACGGGAGCCGGGGTGCGCATCGCGAGCGGGCGCTACCCGCATCGCGAATCGCATCCCGGCCGGAGGTGGTAACGCAGCGCCCCGGGTCCGTGGAACCGACCGGGGCGCTGCAGTGAGGGAAGTGTAGCGAGCGCTCCGGGGAGGAGCGGGGACCCGGAGCGCTCGGCGTAACAGTACCCCCCCCCTTGGGTCTCCCCCTCTTCTTGGGGCCTGAGAACCTGAGGATCAGACTTTTGTCCAGGATATTGTCCTCAGGTTCCCAGGACCTCTCTTCTGGACCACAACCCTCCCAATCCACTAAAAAAAAAGTTTTTCCTCTGACTTTTTTAGAGGCCAAGATTTCTTTGACAGAGAAGATGTCCGAGGAGCCGGAAACAGGAGTGGGAGGAACAGATTTAGGAGAAAAACGGTTGAGGATGAGAGGTTTAAGAAGAGAGACGTGAAAGGCATTAGGGATACGAAGAGAAGGAGGAAGAAGAAGTTTGTAAGAGACAGGATTAATTTGAGACAAAACTTTAAAAGGACCAAGATAGCGTGGTCCCAACTTATAGCTCGGGACACGGAAACGGACATATTTAGCGGAGAGCCATACCTTGTCTCCAGGGGAAAAAATGGGAGGAGCTCTTCTTTTCTTATCTGCGAATCTCTTCATGCGAGAAGAAGCCTGTAAGAGAGAATTTTGGGTCTCTTTCCATATGGTGGAAAGATCACGAGAAATTTCATCCACAGCGGGCAGACCAGAGGGCAAGGGGGTAGGGAGGGGGGGAAGAGGGTGACGGCCGTACACCACGAAAAACGGAGATTTGGAGGAAGATTCAGAGATTCTGAAATTATACGAGAATTCGGCCCAAGGTAGAAGATCTGCCCAGTCATCCTGGCGGGAGGAAACAAAATGTCGTAAATAGTCACCCAAGATCTGGTTAATTCTCTCTACTTGTCCATTGGATTGAGGATGGTATGCAGAAGAAAAATTTAATTTAATCTTGAGTTGTTTACAGAGAGCCCTCCAGAATTTAGACACAAATTGGACGCCTCTATCCGAGACGATCTGTGTAGGCAACCCGTGAAGACGAAAAATGTGTACAAAAAATTGTTTAGCCAACTGAGGCGCTGAAGGAAGACCAGGAAGAGGGATGAAATGTGCCATTTTGGAGAATCGATCAACGACCACCCAAATAACAGTGTTGCCATGGGATGGGGGTAAGTCAGTAATAAAATCCATACCAATCAGAGACCAAGGTTGTTCGGGGACAGGTAGAGGATGAAGAAAACCAGCGGGCTTCTGGCGAGGAGTCTTATCCCGGGCACAGATAGTGCAGGCTCGCACAAAGTCCACCACATCAGTCTCTAGAGTCGGCCACCAATAGAAGCGAGAGATGAGTTGCACAGATTTCTTAATGCCCGCATGACCTGCGAGATGGGAGGAGTGACCCCATTTGAGGATCCCAAGGCGTTGGCGTGGAGAAACAAAGGTCTTTCCTGGAGGAGTTTGTCTGATGGAGGCTGGAGAAGTGGAAATCAGGCAGTCAGGAGGAATGATGTGTTGAGGAGAGAGTTCAATTTCAGAGGCATCTGAGGAACGAGAGAGAGCATCGGCCCTAATGTTCTTATCAGCAGGCCGAAAGTGAATTTCAAAATTAAATCGGGCAAAGAACAGAGACCACCTGGCCTGACGAGGATTCAGCCGTTGGGCAGACTGGAGGTAGGAGAGGTTCTTGTGATCGGTGTAAATAATAACTGGAAATCTTGATCCCTCCAGCAGATGCCTCCATTCCTCAAGTGCTAATTTAATGGCTAGAAGCTCTCGATCCCCGATGGAGTAGTTCCTCTCCGCCGGAGAGAAGGTCCTGGAAAAAAAACCACAAGTAACAGCATGCCCGGAAGAGTTTTTTTGTAGAAGGACAGCTCCAGCTCCCACTGAGGAGGCATCAACCTCCAATAGGAAGGGTTTAGATGGGTCAGGTCTGGAGAGCACGGGAGCCGAAGAAAAGGCAGACTTGAGTCGTTTAAAGGCGTCTTCCGCTTGAGGAGGCCAAGACTTGGGATCGGCATTTTTTTTTGTTAAAGCCACAATAGGAGCCACAATGGTAGAAAAATGTGGAATAAATTGCCTGTAATAATTGGCGAACCCCAAAAAACGTTGGATGGCACGGAGTCCGGAGGGGCGTGGCCAATCTAAGACGGCAGAGAGTTTATCTGGGTCCATTTGTAGTCCCTGGCCAGAGACCAAGTATCCTAGAAAAGGAAGAGATTGGCATTCAAACAGACATTTCTCTATTTTGGCATAGAGTTGATTATCACGAAGTCTCTGAAGAACCATACGGACATGCTGGCGGTGTTCTTCAAGATTGGCAGAAAAAATCAGGATATCGTCCAGATATACAACAACACAGGAGTATAGGAGATCACGAAAAATTTCATTAACAAAGTCTTGGAAGACGGCAGGGGCGTTGCATAGACCAAAGGGCATGACCAGATACTCAAAGTGTCCATCTCTGGTGTTAAATGCCGTTTTCCATTCATCCCCCTCTCTGATGCGGATGAGATTATAAGCACCTCTTAAGTCCAGTTTGGTAAAAATATGGGCACCTTGGAGACGATCAAAGAGTTCAGAGATGAGGGGTAGGGGGTAGCGGTTCTTAACCGTGATTTTATTAAGACCGCGGTAGTCAATGCAAGGACGTAGAGAGCCATCTTTTTTGGACACAAAGAAAAATCCGGCTCCGGCAGGAGAGGAGGATTTACGGATAAAGCCCTTTTTTAAATTTTCTTGGACGTATTCAGACATGGCAAGAGTCTCTGGGACGGACAGAGGATAGATTCTGCCCCGGGGTGGAGTAGTGCCCGGGAGGAGGTCAATGGGACAATCATAAGGCCTGTGAGGAGGTAGAGTCTCAGCTTGTTTTTTGCAAAAAACGTCCGCAAAGTCCATATAGGCCTTAGGGAGACCGGTTACATGAGGAAGCACAGGGACACGGCAAGGTTTACTGGGAACCGGTTTTAAGCAGTCCTTGGAACAAGAGGGCCCCCAACTCTTGATCTCCCCAGTGGACCAATCCAGGATTGGGGAATGGAGTTGAAGCCAGGGAAGTCCAAGAAGGATTTCAGAAGTGCAATTGGGGAGGACCAACAGTTCAATCCTCTCGTGATGAGATCCGATGCGCATTAGAAGGGGCTCCGTGCGGAAACGTATAGTACA
The DNA here is from genome assembly GCF_029499605.1 of Hyla sarda. Classification (NCBI taxonomy): domain Eukaryota; kingdom Metazoa; phylum Chordata; class Amphibia; order Anura; family Hylidae; genus Hyla; species Hyla sarda. The sequence continues at coordinate 345,726,042 of NC_079193.1, read as the reverse complement.
GTCCAATCTTTCATTGTTTACACAATTGATGTAGAGGGGTCTGGCGAGACTGGTCACCGGGATGTTGAACCTGTTGACGAGAGAGGCCAAGATAAAATTTCCTGCAGATCCAGAGTCCAAGAAGGCCACAGCAGAGAAGGAGAAGGCAGAGGCAGACATCCGCACAGGCACAGTAAGACGTGGAGAAGCAGAGTAGACATCAAGGACTGTCTCACCTTTGTGCGGAGTCAGCGGACGTCTTTCCAGGCGGGGAGGACGGATAGGACAATCCTTCAGGAAGTGTTCGGTACTAGCACAGTACAGGCAGAGATTCTCCATGCGGCGTCGTGTCCTCTCTTGGGGTGTCAGGCGAGACCGGTCGACCTGCATAGCCTCCACGGCGGGAGGCACAGGAACAGGTTGCAGGGGACCAGAGGAGAGAGGAGCCGGGGAGAAGAAACGCCTCGTGCGAACAGAGTCCATATCCTGGCGGAGCTCCTGACGCCGTTCGGAAAAACGCATGTCAATGCGAGTGGCAAGATGGATGAGTTCATGTAGGTTAGCAGGGATTTCTCGTGCGGCCAGAACATCTTTAATGTTGCTGGATAGGCCTTTTTTAAAGGTCGCGCAGAGTGCCTCATTATTCCAGGATAATTCTGAAGCAAGGGTACGGAACTGTACGGCATACTCGCCAACGGAAGAATTACCCTGGACCAGGTTCAACAGGGCAGTCTCAGCAGAAGAGGCTCGGGCAGGTTCCTCAAAGACACTTCGAATTTCCGAGAAGAAGGAGTGTACAGAGGCAGTGACGGGGTCATTGCGGTCCCAGAGCGGTGTGGCCCAAGCCAGGGCTTTTCCAGACAGCAGGCTGACTACGAAAGCCACCTTAGACCTTTCAGTGGGGAACTGGTCCGACATCATCTCCAAGTGTAATGAACATTGGGAAAGAAAGCCACGGCAAAACTTAGAGTCCCCATCAAATTTATCCGGCAAGGATAGTCGTATTCCAGAAGCGGCCACTCGCTGCGGAGGAGGTACAGGAGCTGGCGGAGGAGATGATTGCTGGAGCTGTGGTAGTAACTGTTGTAGCATAACAGTCAGTTGAGACAGCTGTTGGCCTTGTTGCGCAATCTGTTGTGACTGCTGGGCGACCACCGTGGTGAGGTCAGCGACAACTGGCAGAGGAACTTCAGCGGGATCCATGGCCGGATCTACTGTCACGATGCCGGCTGGCAGGTGGTGGATCCTCTGTGCCAGAGAGGGATTGGCGTGGACCGTGCTAGAGGATCGGTTCTAAGTCACTACTGGTTTTCACCAGAGCCCGCCGCAAAGCGGGATGGTCTTGCTGCGGCGGTAGTGACCAGGTCGTATCCCCTAGCAACGGCTCAACCTCTCTGGCTGCTGAAGATAGGCGCGGTACAAGGGAGTAGACAGAAGCAAGGTCGGACGTAGCAGAAGGTCGGGGCAGGCAGCAAGGATCGTAGTCAGGGGCAACGGCAGAAGGTCTGGAATCACAGGCAAGGAACACACAAGGAACGCTTTCACTGGCACTAGGGCAACAAGATCCGGCGAGGGAGTGAAGGGGAAGTGAGGTGATATAGGGAAGTGCACAGGTGTAAACACTAATTGGAACCACTGCACCAATCAGCGGTGCAGTGGCCCTTTAAATCGCAAAGACCCGGCGCGCGCGCGCCCTAGGGAGCGGGGCCGCGCGCGCCGGGACAGAACTGACGGGGAGCGAGTCAGGTACGGGAGCCGGGGTGCGCATCGCGAGCGGGCGCTACCCGCATCGCGAATCGCATCCCGGCCGGAGGTGGTAACGCAGCGCCCCGGGTCCGTGGAACCGACCGGGGCGCTGCAGTGAGGGAAGTGTAGCGAGCGCTCCGGGGAGGAGCGGGGACCCGGAGCGCTCGGCGTAACAATTACTTTTTTAGTCTAATGGTGCGTTCACACGGAGTAATTCAAGAGGAATTTACTTGAGTAATTCATCTTGAATTCTCCGCTCCAAATTAATGCACATCCCCTCTGCCCATTGACTTTAATGTTTTTTCCGCTGTCCTGTTCACACTGCGGAAATTCTGCTAGCGGATTTCCGACTCTGAAGAGCATGTTCATTCTACAAGCGGAATCCGCTAGCACAAATCAACAGAAGTCAATGGTAAAAAAAAATTCCGCCCGACATTGTTTTCGCGTGGAATTCACGCGCAATTTGTGCGGAGTTCGTGCGGAATTTGCGCAGAAATGGCTGAAAAACCCTTCACTTCTTTCTCCCCCATTTCTGCACGCAATTCCGCATGCAATTCCATGCAAATTATGCGCAAATTGCGCACAAATTGCCCGCGAATTTTGCGCAAAAATAAAATTATTTTTTCCGCCCGTAAATTTTTTGCCGTGAATTACTCTTGATTTATTCCGTGTGAACGCACCCCAATAGTACAAAATTTGTCATCATTTACATATTAAAATTTACAGTAACCAGGAGGATTCACAGGGTAATATTGGGGCCCTGTGTTTTTCGTCAGACCAATGAACATAATGATCCAGTACCGCAAGAAAAAAAAATCAGGCTCTACATTGATCAAATATAAATGTCCAGCTTACCGATATATGTCCCGGTATTGTGGCAGATCATGTGACCATAACTACTGTATTCATAGTCTAGCGCCAACCCATACCTATGAATAGATACAAAAGATTTTTATGTATGCAGCTAGTGTCCTTTAGTGTCTACACAAATAATAAATAGAACATAATAAGTAGAAATAGTAAAGTGTAAATTAGCAAATCACTGAATTATTTCTAGATTTTAAATCAGTACTGTGTTCATACAAGATAGTGTGTTAAACACAACTTACAATTTATCCGAATTAGGTACGAGCAGGTTACATGGCATTCCTCCAGCATAAGCCCTGTGAAATGTAACAGAAAATCATTATAAAAAGAATCAAATATGCATTGTGCATTTTATGGAGTTATTGATCTACATTTGTTTCCTAAGGTTTTCCAAGAACAAATTCATAATAGTGACTAAAGATCTGCTCCTCACTTTCTCCAAGAGCTGCTGTGGTGTGCTATGGTGCCAAAAAGAAAGTATTCACAGATCCTTCTTGTTTTGTTGAGAAAAACCTTATCTGAAAGAATATACCCTTACATTTTCTTCAAAAGTGTCCTTGTCATTGGGGAAAAAAAAAAAACTTTTGACATGTCGTAGGGACAAGTTTTGATTGGTCGTGGCCTTCCACCGAGGAGAATGAGCAGGGATAAGACCGTAGCAGTGCACTATAATCCCCAGCTTTCAGTGATCTTTGTCTTGCCGCTCCATTATGAGTCTATGGGTAACGAGACAAAGTTCTCTGAGAGCCGAGGATTAAAGCACACTGCCACGCTCTTCTCCCTGCTCGGTCTCCTGCACTGAAACCCCAAATAATCAAAACTTGTCCCTATGACATTTCAAAAGTTTTTTTTAAAGTGATAGTGCCCATTTAAATCCTTCTCCTAAACTGGTACCTTTAAATAACACTGGCTGGGTTCACACATATATGGCAATCACATTCTTTGATCATGTGCAACCACTCCAGAGGGCAACTATGCTGCATGGTCCATTATGCTGTGCCCCATTTTAGCCCGGGGACGCTAATGGCATGCCGGATGTAACAGATCTTGTTTATTGCTTCATGTGTTCCCATTCAAAATGACTCCAGATCTCCTGTCCTGAAAAATTGTATTGCCACCAATGTCATTCACCTATTTTGTAAGTCTAATGAAGAATAATTGGAATTGGGAGTTGAAGTTTTGAAACAGCTGGAAAGCAACAAGTAAGAGACTAGAGTTGAGCAAATGTACAATAAGGCTTTGTTCACATAATGGAATTTCTGTGTGGAATCCTGCAATAGAATTCTGCATGGACATTCCACAGCAGCAGAGTCCCATTGATATCAATGGGATTCTGCTGCGCTGTGCAGATATGTCTGCTGCGAAAATCTAGATTATGGAGTCCGGCAGAAAGAATAGGCATGTCTATTCTTTCTGCGTAGTCGGCACTGAAATACATTGCTGTCTATAAGACAAGCAGAACATGCTGGCGCTCTGCTGTTGGGGCAATGATCGCACAGAAATATTTCATCCAGACATTGTCCATGTGAACATAGCCTTAGAGTCACTGAACTCAAATCTAATAATTCAACCATTGATTCATTTAGTCTTGTAAAAGTTGTTCTTCTTTCCCAATGTTCCGGTTCCCTGGAGAGACCTAGAAGGAGACTCTGGGCAGTCTTTTTCCATACTTCTCTGGGAATTGAAACAAATTAATGGTCATTAGATTAATGAAACAAATTAATGGTCATTAGATTAATGAAACAAATTAATGGTCATTAGATTAATGAAACAAATTAATGGTCATTGGTCATTCAGTAGATTTAGGTGTAGTGAATCTTTCTGCAGATTCTCTTAATTCTGTAACAGACAATTGTTATATTTACAATTTGCATTATTATTTTGCATTCTAAATCTTTAATATCCAGGTTGCTCAGAGGTAATATTGCTCAATGCACATTATTGTTGCAAATCTTGTGAAAGCAGTAAAGGATTTACCTGAGGACCCTGGCATTATATCCATTAGAACTTGGCGCAGAATTACTGCCATAGACATCAGTGAGAATCCTGCCTGTGATTGTGATCAGAGAACCTGAAAAATCAAACCATTAATATGCATAGATATTGAGGATCTACTCAATAAGTTGTAAGAAAATTGCATTTTAATTAATGGAATCTTGTCAAAACTGCAGCTTCGTTTACCCTTCATTGATGGGGTTGTCTCTTTTTTTTTTGCACTTTTGTTTTTGTTTTTTCCACGTCTTCTAAAAGCCATAACACTTAAAATACACCTACAGACCCATATAAGAGCTTATTTTTTGCACTACCAATTATACTTTGCAATGACAATCAAAATAGAAAACAAGTGGCACCGCTACCCAAATGACAATATCCACAATAGGTAAGAGGCTTTCAATAAATGTCTCCCGTTATAGTTGAACAAAACCAGGTGGTGCTCACGCAAAGACAATCAGTCCCTGAGGGCTTGAAAAAGCACAAGCTCGGCGCAAAACATTGTCACCCCGCATCTCCAAAGTCTCCCCTGCCTCGTAACATCTGCCACCTGCCAGTGTCATCCCGGAGCATTGTAGGTCACCAAGACTTAGGTCTTCATAATCAAGCTGCAAGTACTTCCCAATGGGTGCTCCATTTTTGTACTCTTTATCGTTATTGCTATTCTTTGTAATGACATCACTCATTTTATCACCAAATCAACATTTTTTTTGAAGCAAAAAAAAGCCATTTTGCAACTTTTGGGGGCTTTTGTTTCTAAATGTTATCTAAATACTGTAGGTCCACAAAATTAACAACTTTATAGAGGTTTTGTGTTATTACGTTTAAAAAATTATAACTTTTTGTACAAAAAATGAGTATGCTTAAAATTGTCCTATTCTGACCCCTATAACTCTTTGATTTTTCCATATAATGGGATGTATGAGGACTCATTTTTTGCATCATCATGTTTTTTTTATCAGTACCATGTTTGTTTTGATAGGACTTTTTGATCGCTTTTTATTCATGTTTTTCTGATATACGAAGTGACCAAAAATCTGCATTTTGGACTTTGGTATTTTTTAAGTGTACGTCATTGACTGTGTCGTTTAATTACCATGACATTTTAACATTTTAGGCATTTACGTATATCTTAATGATTACATTTTTTTACATAATTTTATACAGGTACGCCTGATGTTCTTAAAGTGTTAAAAAACATATTTCAACATAATCTAATTCTAATTATAGGTTGGCATTCCCCATATAGGTGCTTCATTTATTAGCCAGAACTGTGATGAACTGTGTAATGCTTGATTTAAACTGTGGTGGCGCTGCAGAGGATTTGAACATTTTGGGATGAGTTTATTATCCTTGTATGCCAGTTTTCTGCCCAGTGTATTTATCAAATCTTATGCCAGTAATTGGCATACGCATTTATGACATTTAGTCCTTGTTATTACACTTTTTTATGACATTCCAAACATATGCTGATTTATCAAAAACAGGAATGAATCCTAAATGATTAAAATATTCTAATATATAACCATGTGAAAATCAGAAAGACAAAAACATTTTTTTGCCATAGATACCTGGAGGTCCAGACAACGGTGTTATACTGTTAATCTGTGGAGTGGACCACTGTAGTATCTGAAATTAGATGAGATCATATTAACCTTCTTTATCATTTAAAGGGACACTTCACTACTACTAAATGTATCCCCTATTTGTCAACTGGACATCCCTTAAAAGAGTTAAAAGCTAAATAGAATTGAGGGCTAGTGCTCTGCCATTAATGGCATGTATGTAAATAAAATGAAGAAAACCGTAATAACAAACTGTGTTACATACCTGTATCCCACATATCCACACCCACCACCAGTACTGGGAGTAATCACCACAGTGGTTTTTTAACTCCACAGGAACACCATCAACGCTCACTCTCACTGTGTATTGATCTTCTGGCATGGGTCTGAAACACAGATTTTGTTTTCCTTATTTTTAATTCCATGACCTTGCCTATAAATATGGAACAACTGCAAATAAAAAGCCCTTTAGTGAAAATTAAAACATTTACCGTTCTCGTTTCTGTCAGGTATAGTGCAGACATACATATATCTACACAGAAGTAGTGCAGCCCAAGGCTTAGGGCCTGTCACAAGTGATCATAGAGCAGCATGGATGTAAAACATAGAAAATGTCTTTCACATTCTATTGACTAAATTATGTGATGTCTACTGTTCAGCTCAGGTGGATTTTGTCTGTGTGTGTTTTGTATGGTAACTGAAAAAGATTTGTCTTAAATTTAATGCCATATCATATTAGGGTTGGATACAACCCTAGTAAATTTGGCTTAAATCGATCAAGCAGAAGGGGATGACTGCCCTTCCTATTTTATAGATAGTACATTATCAGTATGTCTAAAATGCAGTTTAAAGGTGCTCCAGCATTTTACTTCTTATCCCATATCCGGACAATAAGGGTTAAGCTTCTTATCACAGGGGGTCCCACCGCTAAGACCCCCCGTGATCTTCACACGGTGCACTCGGTTCTCTTCGTACTTGGAGCAAGGTTGACATGCCCCCTTCAGATATTTCTATGGGAGAGCCACATGAGTACAGTGTTTGTGTATCTCCACCACTTACATAGGGGATGCATGGAGGGATGGAGGGAACTTGTCCACCCCCCCCCACTCGTCCATGCGAAGAGCTGCGGCGCTGTGCTGCGGGGCCCCAGCAGTCAGACACTGTGCAATCTGGTGCTTATTCATTATGTTAGGGTATAGTAAGTAAAATGCTGGAGTATCACTTAAAAGGGAAACTGACTTCAGGATCACCTGCACAAACCTTAATAAACAGGTATAGTGTGGGTAGTCTGCTTTTAAATGCTCTATACCGGGTTCTGATCCATTCAGGCAGTCCTGAGATATTTTTCCCATTGCTGGTATGTTAATGTTAGCTCTGTGCAATGGAGGCGGGCTCCCGCGCTTTCAGCAAGCTGTTTCCAGTTCCCTTAGTCAGCTGCCCCCTAACATGGACCACTCTTGCGGTAGCCATCTGGTGTCCCCCTGCAGCTGAAGTCCATCTTCCTCATTCTCAAGGGGAAAGGGTGAAAACCAGGGAAATACTTAACTTCTGTTCCTAAGTTCTGTCCAAAGTCAACACCTGTTGAGGTGTGGAGCGGGTCCACACCTGTTGGGACGTTACCGAATGGATGGGTCTCTATTGGACCTATTACTGCTCAAGCTACTACTCAATTTCTGCTTATCTTGGCTTGGGTGGTGACAATCCATAAGTTTTAAAGACTAATACTACCTTATATGGTAGTGGATATCGGATAAGAAGAATTTGCTGCTGGATGCACACATCATTCTTTCAAGAGCACACAGACTACGAAACTTAAAGGGGTACTCCAGTGGAAAACTTTTTTTTTTTTTAATCATCTGGTGCCAGAAAGTTAAACACATTTGTAAATTACTTCTATTAAAAAATTGTAATCCTTCCAGTACTTACTAGCTTCTGAATACTACAGAGGAAATTATTTTCATTTTGGAACACAGAGCTCTCTGCTGACATCATGACCACAGTGCTCTCTGCTGACATCTCAGAATTTCCTCTGTAGTATTCATCAGCTAATAAGTACTAGAAGGATTAAGATTTTTTAATAGAAGTAATTTACAAATCTGTTTAACTTTCTGGCACCATTTGATTAAAAAAAAAAAAAAAAAAAAGGTTTCCACTGGAGTACCCTTTAAAGGGGTGTTCCACTGGAAAACCTTTTCTTTTAAATCAATTGGTGCCAGAAAGTTAAGATTTGTAAATTACTTCTATTAAAAAATCTTAATTCTTCCAGTACTTATCAGCTGCTCTATACTACAGAGGAAGTTCTTTTCTTTTTGAATTTTTTTCCAGTCTGACCACTTTGCTCTCTGCTGACATCTCTGTCCATGTCAGGAACTGTCCAGAGCAGCATATGTTTGCTATGGGGATTTTCTTATACTCTGGACAGTTCTTAAAAGGAACAGCAAAGGTCAACAGAGAGCACCGTGGTTGTGATGTCAGCAGAGAGTTCTGTGTTCCAAAAAGAAAAGAACTTCCTCTGTAGTATTCAGCAGCTAATAAATACTAGAAGGTTTGCTATGTGGATTTGCTCCTACTCTGGACAGTTCCTAAAATGGACAGAGGTGTCAGCAGATAGCACTGTGGTCAGACAGAAAGGAAATTAAAAAAGAAAATAACTTCCTTTTGAGCATACAGCAGCTGATAAGTACTGGAAGGATTAAGATTTTTAAATAGAAGTAATTTACAAATCTGTTTAACTTTCTGGCACCAATTGATTTAAAAAAAAATGTTTACCAGTGGAGTACACCTTTAACCCCTTAACGACAATTGACGTAAATGTACATCATGGTGCAGCGGTACTTAACGCACCATGAATTACATTTATACTTCGTCATGACCACGAGCACTGGGCATAAGATGACTAGGGGCGGAGTACCCCTTTAAGGTCAAAATTAGCGAGATCCTTAAGGGGTTAATATTTACCCTGGATTTTAAAAGATTACAACCACTATTGAAGATGAACTTTTAAAACTATGGATAAAAGAAGAGTAGAGTCCTTATTATTTGCAATGTGAAAGGTCAAGCTAATACGAATTTATGTGAAATAAAATGTTATCTTGTTTTGATAAAATAAAGACAACTGGAAATAAGTTAATATATTATTTTTATTACGAAGACTGTATCATTGGTTATCATTCATAGGTTTAGATTAGACTGTTAAATAATCGTGCACCTTTTGCTTTATACATTAAAGGGGTTATCCATCATAAGGTGATTTTAGTACGTACCTGGCAGACAGTAATGGACATGATTAGGAAGGATCTGCACTTGTCTTGGGGCTAAATGGCTATGTTGTGAGATTACCATAACTCTGTGGCTAGCTTTTTGTGAGCTGGTATTTCCTGTTTGAGTTTTCTTCTTTGCCTATAAATCGCATAATTCCATTTTCCTCCCTCCCATCAGCCACCCCACCCATTGAACATAAATGAGCTGCATCCATTCAAAAGACCTGTGGTTTCCAATCAGGGTGCCTACAGCTGTTGCATTAGTTGCAGATTGATCTCTCTCCCAAGAAAGCGATCGCTCCACCCATTGAAGCAGACAGCTGACTAGTGAGTTAGGTCTCAGCCACATTGCATCCTGGGAAAAATCTGAGACAACAGTCATTTTGTATGCTGTTAAAAATAAATATTGGGGTGAAAATCACATAAGAATTGTGAGAAAACCGTCACACACACAGGTGCAGACACTATATTGTGAACTACACTAACTTTACTGCACCTGTAGCATAGTAAAATAAAAAAAAATCCTGGAATACCCCTTTAAGTATTTGAATGGAGTTAGGTCTACTGCTCACAGAACTACTTGCATGTATTACAGATCTTTTTTTTATTTATTCCCATATAATGTGCTATACAATGACATGATGTGGCATTATGTAATGCATGGCAATTTTTAGCTAATTTTAATCGTACCAAATACTGCTGGACTAGTAACAAGCTATTGTAGATCCCTAAGTCAAGCCCTCAAGTATTATATTATATTTTATAGAACGTTACCCATATTGTGTTTGTAGGGTAGGATAGATGATTGAAAGGAAAATCTGCAAAGAAGGATTCCTTTTAAAGGGGAACGCCACACAAAATACTACTTGAATTAACCCTTTAAGGACTCCGCGTTTTTCCTTTTTTGCACTTTCGTTTTTTTCCTCCTCACCTTATAAAATTTATAAAACTTTCAGTTTTCCACCAACAGACCTATAAAAGGGCTTGTTTTAGTGGCTACCAATTTTACTTTGTATTGACATCAGTCATTTCACCACAAAACCTATGGCGAAACCATAAAATATAAAAAAAAAAATACGCCATTTTGTAATTTTTAGCGGCTTCCGTTTCTTCTCAGTGCTCTTTTGGTTAAAATTTACACCTTATATTTATTCTGTAGGTCCATACGTGCACCTGGCTGGAGAAGCTCCGTGAGCAACACAGTGGAGGGGTGAGCTGGATACAAAACTTTCCTTTATTCTTAAGTTGGGTGGACTGTGTCTGTATCCCCAAGTAACATTACAAGTGACCATAGTGTCATTAGAAACATTCTTACAGTATTTCTGCTACCAAAGCTACTCAAGAGAATTATGTCCAAATCTCATGCATACAGCCTAAGCACTGTAAACTTCTCTCTATTGTGTGCTGTAAGCAGTTTGTGTTGTGTTAGCACAAAGGATTTTCAGGTGAGAACCATTCCTGTTTTCAAGTTTACCCTTGTCTCTGGATCAAATTCTGTGATCATACCAATCTCGGTATACAACACACCATAGTGTGCCCGGGGGTTAAAGGGGTACGGCTAGGACTACACAAATTTATGATTGTGGACCTGAAGATGGCGCCAGCGAGCGCCGAAACGCGTTGTCCTGTTTTTTACTTCTTGACTTCTTTTTTCAATAAAAGTTAGTCCTGCATAAGTGCTGGCTCATACCGTTTCTTGCAGTAGCACTCTCAAAATACCCCCCCCCATTTTTACTCCTCCTACTTTGCATTCTTGTTCGTCCCCCTCAGGAAGACAGAATGATAAGGGGTGAGAGCAGTAGACTATCGCCATTCCTTCTCACCACCATTGTGTACAATCGACTCAAGGTCAGTACGCCACCTTGGATGTTGGTGGTGGGTATTTTCATTTTCACTTTTCCAAAAAATACCACACAGGGAGCGCCCCGTTGTTTTTTCTCCTCCTTTCCACCCAACAACACATGCATATCTGCTCAAATATGTAGCTGGGCAAGTCTTTCTGGAGAAAATATGCATTTGGCTACCCTAGCTCTTTATCTAAATAACCTGAATAGTTGCCAACCATCTCAGGAATAAGGAGGGAGGGTCTACTGCAGAGGGATGGAGATTATGGGGGATTTGGGACTTTCTCTTTTTGACTTGTTTCTAGGTATTTTAGGTGGTCCCAGGGGTGGCACTTAATGTCCCAGTATTATGCTTGCAACTATGTAACCTAGTCAATGTGTAGCCTATTGGTTGTCTACTGTCCTCAGCCACCGAAGCACATTGTCTGCCAGTGAACCTTCTCTCACCACCTTTACACGTACAACCCCATCAAATGAATTTTATTATTTTTAAAAGTAAAAATACCACTAAATACCACTAAAGAGATCCAGATATCACTTCCATCCTACCGGCAAAGTACCTGGTATAGCAGGTGATCTGTGTGGAGTGACTGGCATCTTTCTCCACATCACAAGGAAATGAACGGGTCGATGAAACAAGCTGGACGCTGTTCCCCCGATTTGTGTTTCCATCTCCATAGTTGAACTGATTGGCTGCTGCAAAGCCTAAAAAGTGAAGGAAGGTAAAAAACAAAAGGTAACTAAAGGAAATGGTACATATATCAATCTACATTTTGATATAATCGTGTCAATGTGGTGAGTGCTTGCACAGCTTGTTTTATAAGATTTTGTAGTATGTGAAAAACCTATCAATGTGCTTTGGGACCTCAAAGTGGGAGTCCACTGTCACTGAAGATTAGGAAAAACTCTTGGCTATTAGGTAGGGCACTTTATATGGATCTGTCAAACCCAGAGAGGAATAAAGCCAAGTGTACTTTCTTTGGCTTTATCGCCCCAATGTGCATGCAGCTGAAGCTGCTGGAGACCAGGCTGGAAGTCTTCTCCATAGAAATAAATGTTAAACAAATGTGAGATTGTAGAAATAGGCAGACTTCATATAGATAACTTTGGGACACTGAACAATAACTACATAAAGACATGCCGTGGTTTAATGTCACAAAACATAGTAAAAGGTTCCCTTTAGTGGTTAGTATGGTTGGTATAGTGTACCCACCTCGACCTTTGATTGTGAGTCTTGTTGCTCCGTTCATACTGCCATAATTTGGCATAACCTGGGAGACTATGACTTGTCCATCTGTTAAAAAAAAAAAGTCAACAATGTGTATACAGATTTAGGGTGTTTAAAGGGGTACTACCGTGGAAAACTTTTCCAGATTTAAACAGATTTGTAAATCACTTATATTAAAAAATCTTAATCCTTCCAGTACTTTTTAGGGCTGTATACTAAAGAGAAATCCAAAAAGAAATGCATTTCCTGTGATGTCCTGACCACAGTGCTCTCTGCTGACCTCTGCTGTCCATTTTAGGAACTGTCCAGAAAAGCATATGTTTGCTATGGGGATTTTCTCCAGTTCCTAAAATGGACAGCAGAGGTCAGCAGAGAGCACTGTGGTCAGAACATCACAGGAAATGGATTTCTTTTTGGATTTCTCTTTAGTATACAGCCCCTAAAAAGTACTGGAAGGATTAAGATTTTTTAATAGAAGTGATTTACAAATCTGTTTAACTTTTTGGCACCAGTTGATTTAAAAAAAAAAAGTTTTCCACGGTAGTACCCCTTTAAATATGGTTTAACTTGTAAATTACTTCTATTAAAAAAGTCTTAATCCTGTCACTACTTATGAGCTGCTGAAGTTGAGTTTTTCTTTTCTGTCCAAGTGCTCTCTGATGACACCTGACTCGGAGACTGTGCACAGTAGAAGCAAATCCCCATAGCAAACCTCTTCTACTCTGTGCAGTTCCCGAGACAAGCAGAGATGTCAGCAGAGAGCACTGTTGCCAGACAGGAAAGAACAACTCAACTTCAGCAGCTGATAATTATTGAAAGGATTAAGATTTTTTAATAGAAGTAATTTACAAATCTGTTTAAACTTTCTGGAGCCAGTTGATATTAAAAAAAAAAAAATTTCCTGAAATACCGCTCTAACTTTTTTTTTTTTCTGAAGATTTTTCAGCATATTAGTTTTTGCCCCAAACGCTGCAGCACAAAATCTAAGGGCGCATTCGCACTACAGAATGTTCACCGGAGAAATTCTGGGCAGACATTTCATACCCATTGATGGCAATGCACATCCGAGCAAATTCTGCCAAAAGACTGAACATGGTAATTGGAGTCAGGAAAGTCAGCAGTGTGTGTGATACAGTTAAATTCCTTTTAAAACAATAGGAGGCTGCTGCAACAGAATTTCCAAAATGAATTTCTTAGTTTGGAAATTCTGTGGTGTGAATGCACTCTTATTGTATGAATTTTGATGTAAATAGTAAATATGTTGCTGATTTTCTGGCAGCAAAATCTGCAAAATGTGTATGTGAATTTTGACTCCCTTGTTAAATAAAGAATTTTTGCTGTAAACTGCAATGTTTCAAACGTAGTGTTGCAGTGGCTATTCCACACCAAATAAGTTCGGATTTGCTGCAATATTTGCTGCTATGGATTTGTGGTTGGATATGCTAATATTTTTTTTTTTGTTTATAAAGCAAAAATCTGCAGAGCCTGAGGATTTATTGCAGATTTTGATATCCCCATTAAAGTCTAAGGGGTAAATCATGAATTAATCTGCAGCAGATACAATGCAACAATTGGCATGCTGTACTTTAAAATTTTGGATCGCAGGTCAGGTCCTGCACCAGATTTATTCTACAGCACTGTGTCTGTAAATGCATAACAATCTGCAGCGTATAACCACTGTATCATTATTGGATATGATTGTATATGCCTTCTGTTTTTCCCCTTTTCCCTTTTTTTCCATTCTGTTTATAGTGTTGCTCACGAATATTCGCAATTCGAATATTCGTCACGAATATCGCATATTCGCGAATTCACGAATATTACGAATTTCGCGATTAAAATTCGCTATTATGAATATTCGTCTTTTTTTCAAACTGTTTTAAAAACTGAGCTCATAGTAGGGATCTCCTTCAACTGATAATGCAATGCTTGTATCATTTCATTAAAGACCCAGGGATGAGACTGTGAGGCGAACGGTTTATGCATGCGAATATTCGCAATACGAATGTTCGCATTGCGAATATTCGCAATACGAATATTCGCAATGTGAATATTCGTGGAAATTCCACCCTACCTATGCCTGTGAGCCAATGAGAGTTCTGCAAGCACAGTTGTCAGAGCTTAGCAACGTCCCTAGCAAACATCCCTCGCATGATGTTATAGCGAGCAGGCGCAGACGAGCGAAATTTCACTATTAATTTCACATTTGCAATAGCGAAATTTTGCAATTCAAAAAAACGTCATGAATATAACGAATATTCGAATTTCACGAATATGGGACGAAAATTCGTCCTCATATTCGCTAAATATCGCGAGTTCGAATATGACATCCGCTGCTTATCACTATTCCTGTACCCCTTCTTTGCTTATTATAATAAAACTTTAAATATAAAAAAAAAATCTGCAGTAAAGAGACCATGTGTGACCGTACCCCTAATCATTAAAGGGGTCATCCACCATAAGGTAATTTTAGAATGCACCTGCCAGACAGTAATGGACATGCTTTGGAAGACATGTTTGTCTTGGGGCTAAATGGCTATGTTGTGAGATTACCATAACTTGTGGCTAGCTTTTTGTAAAATGGCTATTTCCTGTTGGAGTTTGTTCCCTTAAACTACAAGACCAGTGTATTCTGGCCAAGGTGCTGTTGCAAAACTACAATTCACAGCACAATGATCTCTTTCCCATTCCATGGTCGTTCCACCCATTGAAGCAGACAGGCTCCCTCTGATCACCTGACTAATGATGTTATGTCTCAGGCCACACTGCAACCTGGGAAAACCTGAGACAACACTCATTTTGTATGCTGTTAAAAATAAACATTGGGGCAAAAATCATAGAATAATTGTGAGGCCACCATTAAAAACACAGGTACAGACACTAAATTATGAACTACTATAACTTTACAGCCCCTGTTATATAGTCAAATAAAAATAAAAAAATCCTGGAATACTACCCCTTTAATATACTGTGTATTGCATACGATACAATTTTGGATTGTGGTAGTAAACTAAATATCCACAGAAAACTTACGCACACATATGGAGGACATAAAATGTTCATGCAAATGTTGCCCTAGTTAGATATCACCCCAGGACCCTAGTACTGCAAGGCAGCAATGTTAACCACAGGAATGTAATAAAAGTAGGAGGTAAGAAGAAGGGCAGCCAAGTGTGCATGTTTATTTCCTGCAGGAATATTAAAACCAATCAGTCCATCCCATCCCGATTGTCATACTTATGAAATTTCCATTGCATCCTCTGAGAAATTCTCAAAAAGCATGAGTAGCTTTGCACAATGGAGTCATCTCAGCTTTTCAAAAATAGCATCCTAAATCTTATACATTTATATGTATAACATAAATGTATTGGAAGTTTGGTAAAATTACTTACATGTGATAGGAATGGAGACACAGAGAAGGAGAATTACTGCCAGAAACATGGTATCCAGAGTTGGTGCCTGCCACCAGCCGGGGCTGCAGGAAAACGAAAGGATACATGGCCCCATTATTACACTATGCATAGGCTACATAGATATTCAGTAATAACTTCAATATACTGCATTCTATTAGATACACAGTCAATAATGGAAAAAAGATTGCCAGTCATCTTTTGTCTGCGTGTAAAGCTGACATCTACATACAGTATGTGTTCACAGCAACCATCTGCTCTTTTTATGTGGCACACACCTGTCTTACTGACCTGTCAGATAGATGTCACCTAGTCTGTCTCCTCTGGGCCCACTACTCAGGTTTAACTGTACAATTTATTGCACTGAAAAATACTGTCAATGCACTTTTATGCTTTCTTGTGCCCTAAAAATGAACTTGTTTGTGCAGTAGGATGCTGAGCGGATCACATGTCTTCTTCAGCCAATCAGGTCAGATCTAAGGAAATTAAGTTGCAACACTAAACTGTTCCAGAGTGACAGCACCCTTCACAGGGTCCAGCTGACCAGACCTTGTACTGTCCACTTTAAGTTCAGGTAAGTTAAGTTCCAAAAGAATAGCAGGCGTTAGAAAGTCTCGGGCAACTCCGGCCCAAATAGGTCCAGTCTGGCAGTAAGCCCTGATACAGGATTCCTAAGAGGAGAGCAGAGTCTGTGTTTGTCAGCTTCTAAGTCAAGCTACTCAGTCAAGTTCCAAATCCTGATCAGTCTAAAACATAACTATCTTAGCAAGAAAGAAGCTAGTTAGTCAGCAAGGACTACATGTCCCATAGTGCCTAGAAGCAACTCTGATCCCTGAAACATTATCCGGCGGACTTTGCACTAACTGTTGAACTGTTCCTGTATATTTAGCAAGTTCCTGAGTAAAATTGAGTAGTTCCCTGCATCTGTGGTCCCTATTACCCCAGCACTTGGCCCAGGAAGCTACTACCTTTCGAGGGTAGTGGTCAACACAACTCTGGCGTCACAAACTTTATTCCAGTTACAGCACCCCACCAGTATTACATACATGTCACCACTCCAGTTAGTCACCACATTTACACTGCAGTTAATTTTAGTGGTACAGAGGAGCAACCAACCATCAGCTTAAGTGATGCTTTCAGGGCAGGATTAAACTGAGGAAAGAAGAGGATTGATCCAGCTTTCAGGTAAAATCTCCAGCTTTATTGAAGTCTTTTAAAAGCAGAATTCACTCCATGGTGCAGAGAAACAAGGTTCTCTGGATGCGTTTTGAGCGGATCACCGATCTTTATCAGAGACTCCAGGGCTCACACCTCATCTCCCTTAAATAGGGTAAGGGGAAGAGGAGTAGTATATGTATCATATGTTTACAAGTGTGGATTAAAAAGCAATAAAGAGCAACACAACAACTTAAACATGGATCTGTACTCAAACGCATGCAATGTGAACAAGACCATATTTGTATGGGTGAGGCATAATAGCAGAGTTCATATAGGCTGAACCCTCACCGTCATTTTGATCTGTTTACATATGCATTCACAGGAAACACAAAAAGACAAGCTGATAATGTAACAAAATATATACCTGAATGGACAGTAATAAAATAAAACAATGAAACAGCATATAGCAGTCTAGTGTTACATGCGTTACACTAGATATATTTACTCATAGTGTATCAGCAATTCTTGTCTGATGTTAAGACCTGCAGGGGCACATGTGTCTAGCATAAATTGCCAATATGCCTCCCTATTCTGGAGATTTTTATGCAAGTCATCCCCTCTTTTACTTGGACTCACTTGTTCAATAGCATATGTCTTGAAAAAACTTTTTGAACCGTTATGTTTTTCAATAAAATGCAGAGAGGCGTCTGACTTAGAACGAGTGGTGTTTCTGTCTATGTCATAGAGATGCTCCAGGATGCGTGTTTTCATTTTCCTTTTTGTACATCCTATGTATTTTAAATTGCAACTAGTGCACTCTATGACATATACAACGTTTGTGCTGCAGCAATTAAGATACTTCTTAATAGGAAATTCCCTAGTATTTGTGGTATTTTGGAAACTCTTGGTCACATGAACATATTGACATGTCTTGCAAATGTTTTTACCGCAACGATAAAAACCGCTATGATGTAACCAGATACTCGTGGAATGGTTGGCCAGCATGCTGGGAGAAAGTTGGTCTGCTAGTGTAGGGGCTTGTTTCGAAACCATGAAGCATCTACCCACCAGTAACTGTGATAATGTGGGATCTTCTTTCAAAATATGAAGATATTTGTATATAATATTTTTGGCTTTCTTGAAAGAAAGAGAATACGTAAGAGCCAATATTGGTCTTTGTTGAACAGACATGTCATTGTTTTTTTGCCTAGTTGTATTAGATAGTAATGACTTACGGTCTTTATGTGATACTATTTTCTCTGCTCTGTCAATGACCTTGTTTGTGTAACCCCTATTCTTTAGCCTGTTTATTGATCCCTGTTTGTGCTGTTGATATATAACTTCTCTACTACTGTTTCTTTTAAGACTTGTAAGTTCACCTACTGGGATGGCTTTAATTGTGTGGATCAGGTGAATACTAGTGTCTCTCAACAATGTGTTACCAGATGATGGTTTTCTGCATGTGGCAGTCTGAAAAGTAACATAACGGTTCAAAATGTGTCCAAGTAAAAGAGGGGGTGACTTGCATAAAAATCTCCAGAATAGGGAGGCATATTGACAATTAATGCTAGACTCATGTGCCCCTGCAGGTCTTAACATCAGACAAGAATTGCTGATACACTGTGAGTAAATATATCTAGTGTAACACATGTAACATTAGACTGCTATATGCTGTTTTATTGCTTTATTGTATTACTGTCCATTCAGATATATACACTGCTCAAAAAAATGAAGGGAACACTAAGATAACACATCCTAGAACTGAATGAATAAACAAATCAAAATAAATACTTTCGTCTTTACATGTGCTGACAACAAAATCACACAAAAATTGTCAATGGAAATCAAATTTATCAACCCATGGAGGTCTGGAGATGGAGTCACACTCAAAATAAAAGTGGAAAACCACACTACAGGCTGATCCAACTTTATTTAATGTCCTTAAAGGGGTACTCCGCCCCTAGACATCTTATCCCCTATCCAAAGGATAGAGGATAAGATGTTAGATCGCCGCAGTCCCGCTGCTGGGGACCCCGGGGATCGCTGCTGCAGCACCCGGCTATCATTACTGCATAGAGCGAGAACGCTCTGCAGGTAATGACGGGCAATACATGGGCCGGAGCATCGTTACATCACGGCTCCGCCCCTCGTGATGTCACGTCCCGCCCTGTCAATACAAGTCTATGGGAGGGGGCGTGGCGGTCGTCACGCCCCCTGCCATAGACTTGCATTAAGGGGACGGGCCGTGATGTCATGAGGGGCGGAGCCATGACGTCACGCTGCTATGGCCCCTGTATCGCCCGTCATTACGCACAGAGCGAACTCGCTCTGTGCAGTAATGATAGCCGGGTGCCGCAGCGGCGATCCCCGGGGTCCCCAGCAGCGGGACCGCGGCGATCTAACATCTTATTGCCTATCCTTTGGATAGGGGATAAGATGCCAGGGGCGGAGTACCCCTTTAAAGCAAGTCAAAATGAGGCTCAGTAGTGTGAGTGGCCTCCATGTGCCCGTATGACCTCCATACAATGCCTGGGCATGCTCCTGATGAGGTGGTGGATGGTCTCCTGAGGGATGTCCTCCCAGATCTGGACTAAAGCATCTGCCAACTTCTGGACAGTCTGTGGTGCAACGTGGCATTGGTGGATGGAGCGAGACATGATGTCCCAGATGCGCTCAGTCGGATTCAGGTCTGGGGAACGGGCGGGCCAGTCCATAGCATCCTTGCCTTCCTCTTGCAGGAACTGCTGACACACTCCAGCCACATGAGGTTTGGTGCTGTCTTGCATTAGGAGGAACCCAGGGCCAACCGCACCAGCATATGGTCTCACAAGGGGTCTGAGGATCTCATCTCGGTACCTAAGGGCAGTCAGGCTACCTCTGGCAAGCACATGGAGGGCTGTGCGGCCTCCCTCAAAGAAATGCCACCCCTCACCATTACTGACCCACCGCAAAGCCGGTCATGCTGGAGGATGTTGCAGGCAACAGAACGTTCTCCATGGCATCTCCAGACTCTGTCACGTCTGTCACATGTGCTCAGTGCGAACCTGCTTTCATCTGTGAAGAGCACAGGGCGCCAGTGGTGAATTTGCCAATCTTGGCGTTCTCTGGCAAATGGCAAACATCCTGCATGGTGTTTGGCTGTAAGCACAACCCCCACCTGTGGACGTCGGGCCCTCATACCACCCTCATGGAGTCTGTTTCTGATCGTCATTTTGCAGGTCTCTGGCAGTGCTCCTGCTTCTCCTCCTTGCAAAAAGTGGAGATAGCGGTCCTGCTGCTGGGTTGTTGCCCTCCTACGGCCTCCTCCACGTCTCCTGATGTACTGGCCTGTCTCCTGGTAGCGCCTCCATGCTCTGGACACTACGCTGACAGACACAGCAAACCTTCTTGCAGCAGCTCACATTGATTTGCCATCCTGGATGAGCTGCACTACCTGAGCAACTTGTGTGGGTTGTAGACTCTGTCTCATGCTACCACTAGAGTGAAAACACCGCCAGCATTCCAAAGTGACCAAAACATCAGCCAGGAAGCATAGGAACTGAGAAGTGGTCTGTGGTCACCACCTGAAGAACCACTCTTTTATTATAGTACAGAGGAGTCCTATCAGACAGGAGAGAGCACAGATGAGTTCTATCAGACAGGAGAGAGCACAGAGGAGTCCTATCAGACAGGAGAGAGCACAGTAGAGTGCTTTCAGACAGGAGAGAGTACAGAAGAGTACTATGAGACAGGAGAGAGCACAGAAGAGTGCTATCAGACAGCAGAGAGTACAGAGGAGTACTATCAGACAGTCAAGAGCACAGAGGAGTGCTATCAGACAGGAGAGAGCACAGAGAAGTACTATCAGACAGGAGAGAGTACAGAGGAGTACTATCAGACAGGAGAGAGCACAGAGGAGTCCTATCAGACAGGAGAGAGCACAGAGGAGTGCTGTCAGACAGGCAAGAGCACAAAGAAGTGCTATCAGACAGGAGAGAGCACAGAGGAGTGCTATCAGGCAGGAGAGAGCACAGAAGAGTACTATCAGACAGGAGAGAGCACAGAGGAGTCCTATCATACAGGAGAGAGCACAGATGAGTGCTATCAGACAGGAGAGAGCACAGAGGAGTGCTATCAGGCAGGAGAGAGCACAGAGGAGTACTATCAGACAGGAGAGAGCACAGAGGAGTACTATCAGACAGGAGAGAGCACAGAAGAGTACTATCAGACAGGAGAGAGCACAGAAGAGTGCTATCAGACAGGAGAGAGTGCAGAGGAGTACTATCAGACAGGAGAGAGCACAGAGGAGTACTATCAGACAAGAGAGAGCACAGAGGAGTACTATCAGACAGGAGAGAGCACAAAGGAGTGCTATTAGACAGGAGAGAGCACAGAGGAGTGCTATCAGACAGGAGAGAGCACAGAAGAGAGCTATCAGACAGAAGAGAGTACAGAGGAGTCCTATCAGACAGGAGAGTACAGAGGAGTCCTATCAGACAGGAGAGAGCACATAGGAGTCCTATCAGACAGGAGAGAGTACAGAGGAGTTTTATCAGACAGTAGAGAGCACAGAGGAGTCCTATCAGACAGGAGAGAGCACAGAGGAGTGCTATCAGACATGAGAGAGCACAGAGGAGTACTATCAGACAGGAGAGAGCACAGAGGAGTACTATCAGACAGGAGAGAGCACAGAGGAGTACTATCAGACAGGAGAGAGCACAGAGAAGTGCTATCAGACAGGAGAGAGCACAGAGGAGTGCTATAGACAGAAGAGAGCACAGAGGAGCACTATCAGACATGAGAGAGCACAGAGGAGTGCTATCAGACAGGAGAAAGCACAGAGGAGTGCTATAGACAGGAGAGAGCACATAGGAGCACTATCAGACATGAGAGAGCACAGAGGAGTGCTATCAGACAGGAGAGAGCACAGAGCAGTTCTAGCCCACCCTCACTTACTGGACTTTGTCCATGCCAGTACTTCAGCTTGGACAAAGCCATGATTTTATAAGCCATGATTTTATAAGCCATGATTTCTATAAAAAGGAAATAACATTTTCCTATGAAGTATATTAGAAAAGTTAAAGTGCTGCCAAGATGTACAACATATACATTGTTTTTTTTAGAATCTGACAGTGCCCATTTGAGCTTGGTGTTTGTACTATTTTAAGGTTTGCTAGACATTAAAATATGTGTTGAAAGTGCTGAAACTGTGTTTCTACATTGCACACACACACACACACACACATATATTCCTGGTAGAAATCCATGCAAACATGGAGAGGACATACTGTACATACTTCTTGCAGATGGTGTCCTTTGATGGATTCTAAACCAAGACCCAAAGCTGCAGGGAAACATTGCCAACCACTGAGCCACCATGCTGCCCATTTTGTAACACTTGTATTTATAATATTTACATTGTTAAAAAAAAAAAAGCTGCACACAGATTTCTCTAGCCAAAGATGGTTGGGTTTCTGTAAATTCACCTTGTTAGTACAATGCTAATTGAATATATTAACCCAAGGCAGCCAGCAGTGTTCACATCCCGATGTAAAATGTAATGAATTCCCTGGTATGCTGTAAACTACTTTAAAGTATATCTGTAATATCTGTAATTTATAAAAACTTTTGACATGTCACAGATACATCATTAGTACAAGCCAGGAGAAAAGCTTGGTAGTACGATTAACTTTCTGGCTCTCGGTGATCTCCACTTTGTCACCTCATTATAAGGAGATCTCTGGGAGCTGGGGAGTGAAGCACACACTTCTTCTTGCTAGTTCTCCTGATCAATGGGGATTTCAGCACAGACCGATTAACCCCTTAAAGACCCGGGGTTTTTCCGTTTTTGCATTTTCTTTTTTTCCTCCTTACCTTTAAAAAATCATAACTCTTTCAATTTTGCACCTAAAAATCCATATGGCGGCTTATTTTTTTTTGCACCACCAATTCTAATTTGTAATGACA
Organism: Hyla sarda; assembly: GCF_029499605.1. Taxonomy (NCBI): domain Eukaryota; kingdom Metazoa; phylum Chordata; class Amphibia; order Anura; family Hylidae; genus Hyla; species Hyla sarda. Next base: position 345,703,047 of record NC_079193.1, on the reverse strand, counting down.
TCAGTCATTTTACCCAAAAATCTACGGTGAAATGGAAAAAAAAATCATTGTGAGACAAAATTGAAAAAAAAAATATGCCATTTTGTAATTTTTGGGGGCTTCCGTTTCTACACAGTAAATTTTTCGGTGAAAATGACACCTTCTCTTTATTCTGTAGGTCCATACGATTAAAATGATATCCTACTTATATAGGTTTGATTTTGTTGTACTTATGGAAAAAATCATAACTATATTTAGGAAAATTTCTACGTTTAAAATTGTCATCTTCTGACCCCTATAACTTTTTTATTTTTCCGCATATGGGGCGGTATAAGGGCTAATTTTTTGCGCCGTGATCTGAAGTTTTTAGCGGTATCATTGATAGGACTTATTGATCATCTTTTTATTCACTTTTTCATGATATAAAAAATAACAAAAAATAAGCTATTTTGGACTTTGGAATTTTTTTGCGCGTACGCCATTGACCGTGTGGTTTTATTAATGATATATTTTTTATAATTTGGACATTTACACATGCGAAAATACCACATATGTTTATTTTTATTTACACAGTTTTTTTTTTTATGGGAAAAGGGGGGTGATTCAAACTTATTAGGGAAGGGGTTAAATGATCTTTATTCACTTTCTTTTCCCTTTTTTTTGTTGCAATGTTATAGCTCCCATAGGGGTACTATGCAGTACGCCCCTTCTCGCCTACTTGGCTAACTCGGTGCAGACCCAGCAAAATGTTGCTCCAAAATACACTGCTCAAAAAAATTAAAGGGAACACTAACATAACACATCCTAGATCTGAATGAATGAACTAATTGTATGAAATACTTCCGTCTTTACATAGCTGAATGTACTGACAACAAAATCACACAAAAATTATCAAAGGAAATCAAATTTATCAACCCATGGAGGTCTGGATATGGAGTCACACTCAAAATCAAAGTGGAAAACCACACTACAGGCTGATCCAACTTTGATGTAATGTCTGACACACTTCAGCCACAAGAGGTCTAGCATTGTCTTGCATTAGGAGGAACTCAGGGCTAACCGCACCAACATTTGGTCTCACATGGGGTCTGAGGATCTCATTTCGGTACCTAATGGCAGTCAGGCTACCTCTGGCAAGCACATGGAGGGCTGTGCTTCCCCCCAAAGAAATGCCACCCCACACCATTACTGACCCACTGCCAAACCGGTCATGCTGGAGGATGTTGTAGGCAGCAGAACGTTCTCCACAGCGTCTCCAGACTTTGTCACGTCTGTCAGATGTGCTCATTGTGAGCCTGCTTTCATCTGTGAAGAGCACAGGGCGCCAGTGGCGAATTTGGCAATCGTGGTGTTCTCTGGCAAATGCCAAAGGTCCGGCACAGTGTTGGGCTGTAAGCACAACCCCCACCTGTGGACGTCGGGCCCTCATACCACCCTCAAGGAGTCTGTTTCTGACCATTTGAGTGGACACATGCACATTTGTAGCCGGCTGGAGGTCATTTTGCAGGGCTCTGGCAGTGCTCCTCCTTGCACAAAGGCGGAGGTAATGGTCCTGCTGCTGGTTTGTTGTCCTCCTCCTCCACGTCTCCTGATGTACTGGCCTGTCTCCTGGAAGTGCCTCCATGCTCTGGACACTACGCTGACAGACACAGCAAACCTTCATGCTACAGCTCGCATTGATGTGCCATCCTGGATGAGCTGCACTACCTGAGCCACTTGTGTGAGTTGTAGACTCCGTCTCATGCTACCACTAGAGTGAAAGCACCAACAACATTCAAAAGTGACCAAAACATCAGCCAGGAAGCATAGGAACTGAGAAGTGGTCTGTGGTCACCACCTGCAGAACCACTCTGATATCACAGAAGTGTGATTGACTTGGAGTTACATTGTGTTGTTTAAGTGTTCCCTTTAGTTTTTTTGAGCAGTATATATAAATATATATATATATATATATATATATATATATATATATTTAAGTTGGAATATACACTATTGCTTACATGGTGTTTTGGCTGCATTTTTCAGCATGTAAACACATGTATTATACATTTATTTCACAGCATAATATGGAACCAGAGGAAAATTTATGTGGGGAAAATATTAAATTTAGATTTCAATTTAATTTAAATTTAAAAAGGAATTGGAGTATGTGCAGCTCACAATATAAATTAGTCGAGGCTAAATGGAAAGTATTTTCACCCAAAAAATACCAGTACAAAATAATATATAAGGAAAAAAAGGGGGGTACCAGATGCCTCTAGACTAATACCATAAAATGGTACATGATGATGAAATTACAGAAAAATAAAGTCGGACTGTGCTTCACTTTAACCCCTTAAGGACCGGGGTTTTTTCCGTTTTTGCATTTTCGTTTTTTGCTCTTTGCCTTTAAAAAATCATAACTCTTTCAAATTTGCACCTAAAAATCCATATGATGGCTTATTTTTTGCGCCACCAATGCTACTTTGTAATGACATCAGTCATTTTGCCCAAAAATCTACGGTGAAGCAGGAAAAAAAAATCATTGTGCGACAAAATTGAAAAAAAAAAACGCTGTTTTGTAACTTTTGGGGGCTTCCGTTTCTACGTAGTACATTTTTTGGTAAAAATGACACCTGATATTTATTCTGTAGGTCCATAAAATTAAAATGATACCCTACTTATATAGATTTGATTTTGTCGGACTTCTGGAAAAAATCATAACTACATACAGGAAAATTAATATGTTTAAAATTGTCATTTTCTGACCCCTATAACTTTTTTATTTTTCCATGTATGGGGGGGTATGAGGGCTCATTTTTTGTGCCGTGATCTGAAGTTTTTAACGGTACTATGTTTACATTGATAGGACTTATTGATCGCTTTTTATTTATTTTTAAATGATATAAAAAGTGACCAAAAATGCACTATTTTGGACTTTCGAATTTTTTTGCGCGCACGCCATTGACCGAGCGGTTTAATTAATGATATATTTTTATAATTCGGACATTTCTGCACGCGGTGATACCATATATGTTTATTTTTATTTTTATTTACACTGTGTTTTTTTTTTTTTATTGGAAAAGGGGGGTGATTCAAACTTTTAATAGGGGAGGAGTTAAATGATCTTTATTCACTTTTTTTTTCACTTTTTTTTTTGCAGTGTTATAGGTCCCATAGGGACCTATAACACTGCACACACTGATCTTCTATGTTGATCACTGGTTTCTCATAAGAAACCAGTGATCAATGATTCTGCCGCATGACTGCTCATGCCTGGATCTCAGGCACTGAGCAGTCATTCGGCGATCGGACAGCGAGGAGGCAGGAAGGGGCCCTCCCGCTGTCCTGTCAGCTGTTCGGGATGCCGCGATTAGCCGCGGCTATCCCGAACAGCCCGACTGAGCTAGACGGGAACTTTCACTTTTAGGCGCGCGGCTCAGCTCTGAGCGCGCGGCTAAAGGGTTAATAGCGCGCGGCGCCGCGATCGGCGCTGCACGCTATTAGAGGCGGGTCCCGGCTTCACTATGACGCAGGGCCCGCCGTGATATGACGCGGGGTTACTGTGTAACCCCGCGTTATATCGGAAGAGCAGGACCAAGGACGTACCGGTACGTCCTTGGTCCTTAAGGGGTTAAATGATGTACAAATTTAATATAAAATATTACAAATGAGACATAAAATAAATGATGCAAATCTAATACATAAATGCCTCCTACCACAGGGCCCTTGTGGGGAGGTATGGTATTGAAATACAAAAAATATTTAAAAAAAAAAATTTTAAATGGCATGTACATTGTATTCTACCGCTATCCCAATATTGTGGAAACCGACATAATATACTTTTATAAGGTACACTCCGTTCTCATATGGTTTAGAACAGTTCACAAAGTGGTATAATTACCAACTCCTAAAGGTGATTTTTTGGCTGGACGTCCGAGAGATAGGTGTTGTAGAGGCTGTGTCCAGCACTAGCATGCGCTTACGGTAACACCTATCTCTCGGACGTCCAGCCAAAAAATCACCTTCAGGAGTTGGTAATTATACCACTTTGTGAACTGTTCTAAACCATATGAGAACGGAGTGTACCTTATAAAAGTATATTATGTCGGTTTGCACAATATTGGGATAGCGGTAGAATACAATGTACATGCCATTTTTTAAAACATTTTTTTTAATATTCTTTGTATTTCAATACCATACCTCCCCACAAGGGCCCTGTGGTAGGAGGCGTTTATGTATTAGATTTGCATCATTTATTTTATGTCTCATTTGTAATATTTTATATTAAATTTGTACATCATTTAAAGTGAAGCACAGTCCGACTTTATTTTTCTGTAATTTCATCATCATGTACCATTTTATGGTATTAGTCTAGAGGCATCTGGTACCCCCCTTTTTTTCCTTAATTTAAATTTAGTTCTAAACTCATATTACACTATTACTTTTAAACAGACTGGTTATTACATTTATCACTATTGGTACTTGAAAGATGAGATTCATACACATTGTATTTAGATTATATGGGTATTTGTCTTCTATCAATCTACAGTATCTATCTATCTATCTATCTATCTATCTATCTATCTATCATTATTTCACAATCAACGATATCTATCTATCATTTCTTATCTATCTACAGTATCTATCATTACTTATCTAACTGCAATCATTATAATCCTATGTGATTAATCAGATTTCTTTTATATTTAATTAGTTATTTGTATTTACTTACCTGGCTCTGAACGTATGTCACAAATCAGACTTGGAGGTTTTTGGAGATGCCAGGTTTATGTTTTGCTCTGCTAACAGACTGCTTTACTTTGCCGTGTTCCTATCTCTATTTATATTGTATCTCCCTATGGCAACTGGTTGACACAATGGCCGCTTTACATGAACATCAATGACAGTGACCACTTCATAATACTTTTAGGAATTTATCGTTGTCATCATGTGACTGACATATATATGTTGACATTCTTTTCATAAACTAACAATTAACTGGTAAGTTTTCTCAGTAGACAATGCACAATAAAAAATAACTTCCTTAAAGGGGTTTTCCGGGGGAAAATTTACTGATGATCTATCCTCTGGATACTTTATCAATATCAGATCAGTGGCCTGCCGAAAATCAGCACTTTCACTGATTAAATGTTTACCAGATTAATGTGCCTACAGACACAGAGGACTGAGCCAGAAACATATATTGTGAACTGGCCATCCTTTAGTGTCTGCCTCCTGCTCTCACTGTGTATGCCGGCTCTGTGATGCGGGCAAACTGCTGATCGGCAGGAAGCTGGGTAACAGTAACTCACCAATATGGTATTAATGACCTATCCTGAGGAGAGGTCATTAATACATTTTGCCTGGAAATCCCCTTTAATATTGAAGCGTTGTACCTTGAAGAAGCCAAAATACGTCCATTGCATAACACTGTGCTATTAAAGGAGTTGCCTGGTAAAAAAGAACTTATTTCCTATCCAAGGATAGGAGATAAGTTATAGATTGCGCGGGGTCAGAGCATTGGGCCCCTTGCTATCTCGGCTGGACGGGGGGGCGTGCAATACCCGCACGGAGCACCGGCCGACACGCCCCTCCATATACCCCTTAGACATACATGGAGGGGGTGTGCCAGCCGCGGCTTCCTGCGGGGTACAAACTTCAGCTTCCAGCAAACTGCCGGGGCCCCGTGCAGGAGATCGCAGGGGGTCCCAGCGCTTGGACCCCCCCTGCGATCTATAACTCATCCCCTATCCTTGGATAGGGGGATAAGTTGTTTTTTTAACACAAAACTCCTTTAATAGCACAGTGTTATACAGCACTGCACGGGCATTTAAGAATAAGCAGCCCATTTTTTTGGTGGGGTCCGACTGCTGAGACCCCCACCGATCACCTCAGTTGAAGTGGTTCTCCAGCTGTTGGAAAGCTAAAACTCCTATCATGTCTGGAGAGCCTCAGGCATTATGGGAGTTGTAGTTTTGTAACAGCTGGAGAGCATTGGACACATTGGACACAGTTTTACCCATCATCACTGCAGAACTTCCAAGTGACTACAGCTCTGATGGGACAGTCAGGAGAACCCACAATGATGTCAGTGACCTGAGTGACGTCTTCTGACTTGAGTGATATCTTCTCTGTTATCTTTTCTTCTTCATCTGGTCCAGAGACCAGGTCTTCCTCCCGCCCCATCTTCTCTGCAGAGTCTGACATCCAGACATCATTGGCTCCTCACATTGTCAGCAGATCCTCATCCTCTGCATGAAGAAAGTAATCATTATAACCTTGCCAGAAAGTGTACCCTAAATAAAATACTGCCCCACACTGCACCCTGAATATAATACTGCTAAACACTGTACCCACTAAATATAATCCTGCCACACAATGTACCCTGAATACAGCTATACACTATACCCACTGAATATAATCCTGCCACACACTGTATCCACTGAATATACTACTGCCACACACTGTATCCTGAATATAATACTGCCCCACACTGTACCCTTAATATAATCCTGGCACACACTATACCCACTAAATATAATCCTGCCACTCACTGTACCTTGAATGTAATACTGCTATACACTGTACTCACTAAATATAATCCTGCTACACACTATACCCACTAAATATAATACTGCTATACACTGTACCCACTAAATATAATCCTGCCCCACACTGTACCCTGAATATAATACTGCTATACACTGTACCCACTAAATATAATCCTGTCCCACACTATACCCACTAAATATAATACTGCTCTACATTGTACCCACTAAATATAATCCTGCACCACACTGTACCCTGAATGTAATACTGCTATACACTGTACCCACTAAATATAATCCTGCCCCACACTGTATTCACTGAATATAATCCTGCCACACACTGTACCGAATATAAAACTGCCACACATGCATAAACATCATATATACATATACACCCCCTCTTATCCTCTGTGTCCTCATCACCCCCATAACCCCCGCCAAACCTCTCCTCATCACTACTATAACCCCCCCGCACCTCTCCTCATCACTCCCATAACACCCCCCTACACCTCTCATCACCCCCATAACCCCCCCTGCACCTCTCATCACGCCCCCTGCGCCTCTCATCACCCCGCTAACACGCCCCTATACCTCTCATCACCCCCCCTGCACCTCTCATCACCCCTATAACACCCCCCTACACCTCTCATCACCCCCATAACACCCCCTGCACTTCTCATCACCCCCATAACACCCCCCTGCACCTCTCATCCCCCCATAACAACACCCCCTGCACCTCTCATCAATCCCATAACACCCCCTGTACCCATCTTCAACCCCATTACACATCTGCACCTCTCATCACCCCCATAACACCCCCTGCACCTCTCATCCCCCCATAACACCCCCCTGCACCTCTCATCAATCCCATAACACCCCCTGTACCTCTCATCAACCCCATTACACACCTGCACCTCTCATCACCCCCATAACACCCCCTGCACCTCTCATCAACCCCATAACACGCCCTGTACCTCTCATCACCCCATAACACCCCCTGTACCTCTGATCACCCCCATAACACCCCCTACACCTCTCATCACCCCCATAACCCCCCTGCACCTCTCATCACCCCCATAACACCCCCCTACACCTCTCATCACCCCCATAACCCCCCCTGCACCTCTCATCACCCCCATAACACCCCCTACACCTCTCATCACCCCCATAACACCCCCCTGCACCTCTCATCACCCCCCTACACCTCTCATCACCCCCATAACACCCCCCTGCACCTCTCATCACCCCCATAACACCCCCTACACCTCTCATCACCCCCATAACACCCCTCCTGCACCTCTCATCACCCACCCTGCACTGCACCTCTCATCACCCCCCTCCACCTCTCATCACCCACCCCCCTGCACCTCTCATCACCCCCTGAACCTCTAATCACCCCCCCTGCACCTCTCATGACCACCCCCCTGCACCTCTCATCACACACACATATACACACCCTTGCACCTCTCATCACCTCCACCCCAAGCACCTCTCCCCCTGCACCTCTCATCACCATTGCAAACCCCCCCGCCCCCGCAAGTTCACCTACCCTGCTGGCTGCCGGGGATCGGTGCAGCGGAGGCTGCTGCTGCTCCTGTGCACGGTGCGGATCATCTGGACTGGAGATCGCGCAGGGACAGGTCAGGTGACTGGAGTAGACGTGCGTGCCTTCGCGGGTCACGTCGACTCCCATCAGCCCCTGGCCTGTCCGGCCCTGCCATCACTCTTAAGGGGCTCGCGCCCCTAGAAAGAGCGGGCCATGGTCCTGCGGGCCCCCCGAACTATGAGGCCCGGTCATCGTCCTGGGGGCCCCTAGCGGTCAGTGAGTGACAGTCGCAGTCACTCACTGACAAGCCAAAAGAAGAAAAAAAAAGGTCCAGGGCCGGCCGGGCCCCCTGAATCTCTGGGCCCCATACAGGTGTATGGGTTGTACCCCCTGATGGCGGCCCTGACCTGTCATCAACAAAACCTTTTTATATAATGTAGATAATACCATTATATATATTTGTAAAATAAATTGGTTAAAAAATATGTATATTTTTGTCCATGCAGCTATTGCCTGTGTGTCTCTATGAGGAGTCCAAATACAGGAAGTGAGGATGGAAAAGCAGGGTTCTGTGAACTGAGGACAAGCAGGGCTCTGTGCAGTGAGGCTCTGTGACATGTTATGAGCTCATACATGAGGATGATTGACAAGCCAGGAGCCTGTACAAAGCCCTGCTTGTCCCGCCCTTACTTCCTGTATTTTGATTCTTCACAGAGACACACATGCAATAGCTGCAGAGACAGCATTTTTTTCACCCAAAATATATACATTTTTTTAACCAATGTATATTACACATATACATATAATGTTTTTATCTGAATTACATAAAAAGTTTTTGTTGACGACAGGTACACTTTAACCCCTTAAGGACGCAGGACGTAAATGTACGTCCTGGTGAAGTGGTACTTAACGCACCAGGACTTACATTTACGTCCTAAGCATAACCGCGGGCATCGGAGCGATGCCCGTGTCATGCGCGGCTGATCCCGGCTGCTGATCGCAGCCAGGGACCCGCCGGCAATGGCCGACGCCCGCGATCTCGCGGGCGTCCGCCATTAACCCCTCAGGTGCCGGGATCAATACAGATCCCGGCATCTGCGGCAGTTCGCGATTAAAATGAACGATCGGATCGCTCGCAGCGCTGCTGCGGGGATCCGATCATTCATAACGCCGCACGGAGGTCCCCTCTCCTTCCTCCGTGCGGCTCCCGGCGTCTCCTGCTCTGGTCTGTGATCGAGCAGACCAGAGCAGGAGATGACCGATAATACTGATCTGTTCTATGTCCTATACATAGAACAGATCAGTATTAGCAATCATGGTATTGCTATGAATAGTCCCCTATGGGGACTATTCAAGTGTAAAAAAAAATTTAAAAAAAATGTAAAAGTAAAAGTAAAAAAAAAGTGAAAAATCCCCTCCCCCAATAAAAAAGTAAAACGTCCGTTTTTTCCTATTTTACCCCCAAAAAGCGTAAAAAACATTTTTTATAGACATATTTGGTATAGCCGCGTGCGTAAATGTCCGAACTATTAAAATAAAATGTTAATGATCCCGTACGGTGAACGGCGTGAACGAAAAAAAATTTAAAAAGTCCAAAATTCCTACTTTTTTAATACATTTTATTAAAAAAAAAATTATAAAAAATGTATTAAAAGTTTTTTATATACAAATGTGGTATCAAAAAAAAGTACAGATCATGGCGCAAAAAATGAGCCCCCATCCCGCCGCTTATACGGAAAAATAAAAAAGTTATAGGTCATCAAAATAAAGGGATTATAAACGTACTAATTTGGTTAAAAAGTTTGTGATTTTTTTTAAGCGCAACAATAATATAAAAGTATGTAATAATGGGTATCATTTTAATCGTATTGACCCTCAGAATAAAGAACACATGTCATTTTTACCATAAATTGTACGGCGTGAAAACAAAACCTTCCAAAATTAGCAAAATTGCGTTTTTCGTTTTAATTTCCCCACAAAAATAGTGTTTTTTGGTTGCGCCATACATTTTATGATATAATGAGTGATGTCATTACAAAGGACAACTGGTCGTGCAAAAAACAAGCCCTCATACTAGTCTGTGGATGAAAATATAAAAGAGTTATGATTTTTAGAAGGCGAGGAGGAAAAAATGAAAACGTAAAAATTAAATTGTCTGAGTCCTTAAGGCCAAAATGGGCTGAGTCCTTAAGGGGTTAAGACACATGTTCAGTCATGCCCAATTGTCCTGCTTCTGCTCCATTGCCTGGGATAGGAGGAGGTACCAAGTCTTTAGTTAGTTCTGGCTCTGACCACAGAAAAGTGAGCACATATGCTCTGCAGCTTTTTCACCTCTTGAGGTAGTTTGCACAAGTAAGCCTCAAGTGAGGCACAAGACAAGTTTTCTGCCTAGTGAGTCCTACTACCAGGGTAAAAGAAAGTAGTAGCATTTGGTAGAAACAAATTATGTGGGCCCAATTACAACAAAGAGCTGGGAACCATATTACCTCCTGTTCTGATCCAGCTAGAAACTGAAGGTTCTGAGAAATTCATTTTGGATATGTCAACAGTATCATGTCACATAAAGTAAGTGAAAAAGGATTCTGCACATTCACCATGGACCAACCTTAGTGAAGACCCTTGACAGTCCACCAGATAAATAGGACACAAGCTGCAACACCAAAGCAGAACAAGTACTAGTGCAACTCAAGCAAATAATCGTGTAGGAGAGTAACAAAGAAATCCGGCACAGCTGCTTCTGGTACCCAGGTTGGATTATCAGTTAGTGTAATATGGAAGTAGTAAAATGCTGAATAATAGCAGACTAGCGGTGCTCAGCCATATATTGTGAGGGATGTGACATCATGGCCACGACACTCATGATGTCATGCCACGCCCCCTCAATGCAAGTCTATGGACTTGCATTGAGGGGTGGGGCATCATGAGGGGTGTGGTCATCACTTCACGCCCCCCCCAGCCCACACCCAGCATTCGGAACAAAATTTTTAAGAACCCCTTTAAAGCATACTTAGTGAATTAAAAACTATTTTTGGCATGTTGCTCAGACTTTGTTGATCGCATTCGGTCTAGCTTCTGAGACCTGCAAAGATTGCAAGACATAAAGCTGGGGAAGCGGGCAGAATTGCACACCCCTCACTGGCCAGCCGGCAGATCCAACCTGAATAGCTCCTCACTTCTACTTTCTCCTTTTTGGAGCTGAAACATGATGCCTCAGGAGTCTCAGCATGGGCTGAATACGATGGGTAAAATCTCCAAAACTCTGCACAATGCCATGGATATAGAAAATATCTTTTATAAGTCATACAAAACAGTAACAGGTGTCTTTTATAAAACAGTCTGACAACAATATCTAGCAAGAAGGAAAACATTAAAGAGACATGTATCACGGCATTAATAAATAGTGTGCTACTACAATGTACCCTAAGCTCATATTAGATGGTTCCAACTAAAATCAGTAGACTGTGCTTGATCATACAGGTTAAGGCTGCTTTCACACTATAAAGTTCTTCCGTTTTAAAGAGCCAATATAATGTTCCTTTATGAAAACCCTTAAAAATGGCCGTTAAACAGCCATTACAAAATCCCATACGGCTATTACAAAATCCCATTAAAGTCTATGGGATTTTTACATTATCCGTTTTAACCCATCATAGCCGTTATTAATAACGAATGTTATTTGTGACAGGAAAACAAGCTGTACATGCACTATTTTTCTCCCGTCACAAAATAACGTCTGATATTAATATCGGACTATGACAGGTTAAAACAGATAATGTAAAAATTGCATAGACTTTAATGGGATTTTGTAATGGTCGTATGGGATTTTGTATCGGCTGTTTAATGGCCGTTTTTAAGGTTTCATAATTAAACATTATAATGGCTCTTTAAAACGGAACAACTTCATAGTGTGAAGGCAGCCTAAGTTATAAAACAAAAGTATTCACACAAGCCCTTGGGGAGTATACTGTATATGCATACTATAAATGCCATTGTATTAGAGTCTCAGTTGAATTAAAAGTTACTATGGTAAAAAGAGCTCAAGGGAGAAATTGGCGGACGTGGAGGAATATGCAAATATATGCTGATGGAATCTTGACTGTGAGCCAAAATGGGTCCTGCAAATGATGGTAATAAAAGCAAATGAACAACAGAATTTCAAGACTGAAGTATTGTAATTTCTGTTGAATCTCAATTCTATTTACAGGTTACTGATACAACTATGGGCTGTAATGTAATATCAGTTCTAAAAATATTGCTCATGAATCATTTGGAGGAAGATCGTGATAGGCACCAGTTGTCTTTATGGAGATTTGGTGGGTGCAGGGAGACTTACAAGCAATGTTCCCTAGAAATAAGAATGCAAATTGACTCTTCTATAAAGTCGTCATGTAGTAAAGAGATGGCTCACGGTCTAGATATCAACGAGTTAGATCGAGCTAACTAATAGTACACCTGTATCCAAGGTGAAAAAAATAATTGAATAAAGAAAAGAAAAACTAGTGCTCAAGAAATAAGGGGCAAATAACATAAATTAATACACAAATTTTTTACAAGGTAACAGCATAACTCGTATACAACAGCTGGGCTCTTGCTGGTGGGAAAACTGAGTAGATAAAAATAGCTGATAAAAATAGAAATAGTATAAAATATTATATCAAAATGAACCATAAGGAATTAGATAAAGTAAAAAATGAAGCCTGTGTGCAAATAAATGTAGCTGTGCAAATGTGCATAAACAGCCATTACTGTGAAGACTGTTTAGGCATATTTGCACAGGAACATATATTTGCACACAAGCTTATATGCAATTCATTTTTTACCATTTTTTACCATTTTTTTTTATCTAATTCCTTGTGGTTAATTTTAATATAATGTTTTATGCTATTTCTATTTTTATCAGCTATTTGTATCTACTCAGTTTTCCCACCAGCAAGAGCCCTGCTGGTGTATATGAGTTATGCTGTTATTGAATCTTTTAACACATTTTGGGAGAGATTTATCAAAGGATTTAGACTGTTTTTTCCTGTCTTAATTTGTCGCACAGAAAGTCGCAGTCTAAATATATGCGACTTTTCTGCGACTTTTGCTGTAGAGGATTTTTAGAACATGATGCATGCAAGTCTATTTTAGACGGAAATGCATTGGAAAATGCATTGGTGCTGAATTTATCAAGTGCGACTTTTGTGCGACAAGTCGCATCTGCCCAAAATACGCTGAAATGTCAGACCATGTTGGAGCAGGTCTAAATGCAGTTTAAGCTGTAGACCCTGAAGTCTGAGCACAGGATTTATCAAGGGCTGTGAGGCCTTTGATAAATTAGGAGCACAGTAGACAGGAGACTACCACATACGCTGGTCTATAAGCATACCCAGAATAGACTAGATTAGTAAATGTCCCCTTTGTGGACTAATTTATGTGATTTTCCCCTCATTATTTAGATCTTGAGCACTAGTTTTTCTTTTCTTCTATAAAGTGACTGACAGGTTGCTGGGCTGCTGAGCCACGCTTACATTTTAGATGTCACCTTTCCCAGATCTTAAACATAGATCCCAATACAAAAATACCCACAGGACTTATGTTACAGCAAAATAATAAGAACAATCAGACAAGGTAAATTGCAGACAGAAAAGTCTGTAATTACTCAACAGTAATTCTGTTTTGCGGGCTAAGAGGAACTCTGCCCATAGGGACATAAACCTGGAGAATAAAAGTAAGTGCTCTCCACTCCCGCCTTGGTTAATTTCCAAGATTAGAAGAGCCTTCCTTACTGATTAGCACATACAAATTTAATGCATACATGCATATATTATGTAAGAAGGCTGCCCCCCCCCCCCCCCGACCCTGCATACTAGGATCTCCTCATGTGGTCGTATAGTTGTTTTATGTACACGCTCCTATAATTTGTGCTATGCAGACGGTCATGTAGTTGTTCTGTGCACTCGCTCCTATAGTTTATTCTACACATACAGTTATATAGTTGTTCCGTGCACACGCTCCTATTGTTTATTCTACGCATAAGGTTATATAGTTGTTCAGTGCACACACTCCTATAGTTTATTCTATGCATACAGTTATATAGTTGTTCTGTGCACACGCTCCTATAGTTTATTCTACGCATACAGTTATATAGTTGTTCTGTGCACATGCTCCTATAATTTATCCCACGCACACAATCAAATAGTTGTTCTGTGCACACGTTCCTATAAATTATTCTATGCATAAAGTCATATAGTTAGTCTGTGCACACGCTCCTACAATTTATTTTATGCATATGGTCATATAGTTGTTCCCTGCACACGCTCCTATAATTTATTCCACGCATAGGATCATATAGTTATTCTGTGCACACACTCCTATAATTTATTCTACGCATACGGTCATATAGTTGTTTTATGCACGCTCCTATAATTTGTGCTATGCAGTCGGTCATATAGTTGTTCTGTGCACACGCTCCTATAATTTGTTCTCTGCATGCGGTCATATTCTGTGTATATGCTCTTAATTTATTTTGGGTTTCGACATGGCCCTCCTGCTGATAGGGGGGCGTGTCATGTGTTTATCGCTGCTTGTGCACTTGTAGCATTTGTTTCCACACACATGTGCATGATTTGTTCGGTACATATGTGCATGAAGTTTTTCTGGGCATACGTGCATATAGTTTGTTCTGGGCGTTCGCGCATATAGTTTGTTTGTATTTTCTCACATTCTAGCGTTCTAGGTGTATGCGTTTGTGCTGTGCACACATTCATAGTTCATTTGTGCATACTCACATATAGTTCAGGTCCGGAGTACTTCAGTGCATACTCTCTTATGGTTTATCCTGCACATATGTTCATCCAGTTGGTTTGGTGCAGATGCTCAGTTTGTTAGTCGCCATATAGTTTATGCATATAGTGCATATGCTCATAACTTGTTCTGGGCATTCGGCCATATAGTTTGTTCTCCGCATATAGTTAATTCATGCATGTGTGCATATAGTTTGTTCTGTGTATATGCTCACAGTTGTTCTGGACATACACTCCAGATAGTTCGTCCCTTGCATAAGCGCATGTAATTGGTTCTGTGCATAAGCTCACATAATTATTAGGTGCATATGCTCATATAGTTTGTACATATGAGTAAAGATGAGCGAATCGAAGTTGATGAACCCAAATTCGTTACGAATTTCATGAAAAATTTGATTCGCAACGAATGCGAATATCGCCGCGATTCGATCATGCAAATCGCTTCATTAAACTTCATTTTACAGAGTTTCAGGCTATTGGAGACCTAAAATGGCGCATCTACGTGTGAGTACATGGGGCAGGGGATTATGGGAGGGAGGGAAACAGCGGAGGGAATGAAGGTAGGCGGGATGACCCTGAATCACATGTGAGATGCAGCCTATCAGCATTCATTGACCCCTGTGATGTCAAAGCCCTATATAATCGGCAGCCATCTTTCCTCTCTTCATTTCGTCTATGCACTCAGAGGTAGAGAGAACGGGACTGCGTGTGTCTGACTAGCTTATACCACAGCATTACACTGCAACTGCTGGTCACATCAGCATTGGGGAAAGACAGGAGTGCAGAGTGCTTTGCTGTTAACGCTGAGAAGGATCATTGATATGCTAAACCTCCTATTCACGTTATTGAGCATTGCAGCAGAGAGGGGCAGATAGCTATTAGCTGCCTCATACAGATCAACAAGCTGCCTGAATTTTATCACCCATCTTACCCCCTCATTTTTCAGCGAAATTCAGTATTTTTTTAGCTCCACAAATCATCTGCTGCTCAGAATTGTGTGACAGAGTGCAATTTAGGGTTTAATCCCTGTATTTTTTTTATTGTGGTGCTGCACTGTTGGGTCCTGCTGCTGTTCACAAATACGTTCTTTTTCAGCGGACTGTAGTGCATTTGTCTGCCCTCATACGTGCATAACACGCGCCTACATAAAAGCAGTCTACTATTTTGTATCTGTAACAAGACTAGGTACAGGGAAAGTCCTGACTAAAAGTAATCACCTGCTGGTGTTTTAAAAAAAAATACTTATTTTTTCTGCGTATAGTTGCGCATATTATTTCCCTCATCAGTGCATACCGCATAGGTACATCCAAGTATTGTACCATTTTTTACCTGTTAATCTGTCATTGTGCTACATACTGTCAAAGTCCAAACAATAGTATTCACCGGCTGGTGTTTTACAAAAATACAGAGTTTTTTCTGTGTATAGTTGCGCATATTACTGCCCTCATCAGTGCATACTGCATAGGTACATCCAAGTATTGTACCATTTAGTACCTGTTAAGCTGTCAAAGTACTCCATACTGTCAAAGTCCAAACAATAGTATTCACCAGTTGGTGTTTTACAAAAATACAGAGTTTTTTCTGCATATAGTTGCGCATATTACTGCCCTCATCAGTGCATACCGCATACATACATCCAAGTAGTGTACCATCTTGCACCTGTTAATCTGTAAAGGGCCTACATACTGTAAAAGGACAGCCATAAGTAATCACCTGCTGCTGTTCTAGACAAATACTGCTTAACCCCTTAAGGACCCAGCCATTTTACACCTTAAGACCCAGCCATTTTTTGCACATCTAACCACTGTTACTTTAAACATTAATAACTCTGGGATGCTTTTAGTTATCATTCTGATTCCGAGACTGTTTTTTCGTGACATATTCTACTTTAACATAGTGGTAAAATTTTGTGGTAACTTGCATCCTTTCTTGGTAAAAAATCCCAAAATTTGATGAAAAATTTGAAAATGTTGGATTTTTCTAACTTTGAAGCTCTCTGCTTGTAAGGAAAATGGATATTCCAAATATTTTTTTTTATTCACATATACAATATGTCCACTTTATGTTTGCATCATAAAATTGACGTGTTTTGACTTTTGGAAGACACCAGAGGGCTTCAAAGTTCAGCAGCAATTTTCAAATTTTTCACAAAATTTCCAAACTCACAATTTTTCAGGGACCAGTTCAGGTTTGAAGTGGATTTGAAGGGTCTTCATCTTAGAAATACCCCACAAATGACCCCATTATAAAAAATGCAGCCCCCAAAGTATTCAAAATGACATTCAGTCAGTGTTTTAACCCTTTAGGTGTTTCACAGGAATAGCAGCAAAGTGAAGGAGAAAATTCACAATCTTCATTTTTTACACTCGCATGTTCTTGTAGACCCAATTTTTTAATTTTTACAAGGGGTAAAAGAAGAAAATGTATAATTATATTTGTAGCCCAATTTCTCTCGAGTAAGCACATACCTCATATGTTTATGTAAAGTGTTCGGCGGGCGCAGTAGAGGGCTCAGAAGCGAAGGAGCGACAAGGGGATTTTGAAAAGTAAGTTTTTCTGAAATGGTTTTTGGGGGGCATGTTGCATTTAGGAAGCCCCTATGGTGCCAGAACAGCAAAAAAAATCCACATGGCATACCATTTTGGAAACTAGAACCCTTGAGGAATGTAACAAGGAATAAAGTGAGCCTTAATATCCCACAGGTGTTTCACGACTTTTGCATATGTAAAAAAATTTAATAAAAATGTCACGTAAATGTGTGTTTCCCCCCAAATTTCACATTTTTGCAAGGGTTAATAGCATAAAATACCCCGCAAAATTTGTAACCCCATCTCCTCTGAGTATGGAGGTACCCTGAGTATGGAGGTACCCCCAAGTTGACCTGAAGTGCACTACGGGCGAACTACAATGCTCAGAAGAGAAGGAGTCATATTTGGCTTTTTGAGAGCAAATTTTGCTCGGGGGGCATGTAACATTTAGGAAGCCCCTATGGTGACAGGACAGCAAAATAACCCCCACATGGCATACTATTTTGGAAAATAAACCCCTTGAGGAACGTATCAAGGGGTAAAGGGAGAATTTACCCCCCACTGGTGTCTGTCAGATCTTTGGAACAGTGGGCTGTACAAAATTTTTAATTTGCACAGCCCACTGTTCCAAAGATCTGTCAGACACCAGTGGGGTGTAAATTCTCACTGCACCCCTCATTACATTCCGTGAGGGGTGTAGTTTCCGAAATGGGGTCACATGTGTTTTTTTTTTTTGCTTTTGTCAAAACTGCTGTAACAATCAGCCACCCCTGTGCAAATCACCTCAAATGTACATGGTGCACTCTCCCTTCTGGGCCTTGTTGTGCGCCCCCAGAGCACTTTACGCCCACATATGGGGTATCTACGTAGTCGGGAGAAATTGCATTACAAATTTTGGGGGGCTTTTTTCCCCTTATACCTCTTGTCAAAATGAAAAGTATAGAGCAACACCAGCATGTTAGTGTAATTTTTTTTTATTTTTTTACACTAACATGCTGGGGTAGACCCCAACTTAATCTTTTCATAAGGGGTGAAAGGAGAAAAAGCCCCCCAAAATTTGTTAGGCAATTTCTCTTGAGTACGGTGATACCCCATATGTGGCCCTAAACTGTTGCCTTGAAATACGACGGAGCTCCGAAGTGAGAGCGCCATGCGCATTTGAGACCTGAATTAGGGATTTGCATAGGGGTGGACATAGGGGTATTCTACGCCAGTGATTCCCAAACAGGGTGCCTCCAGCTGTTGCAAAACTCCCAGCATGCTTGGACAGTCAACGGCTGTCCGGCAATACTGGGAGTTGTTGTTTTGCAACCGCTGGAGGCTCCATTATGGAAACAGTGGCGTACCAGACGTTTTTCATTTTTATTGGGGAGGGGAGGGGGGCTGTGTAGGGGTATGTGTATATGTAGTGTTTTTTACTTTTTATTTTATTTTGTGTTCGTGTAGTGTAGTGTTTTTATGGTACAGTCACATGGGCGGGGAATTACAGCGAGTTTCCCACTGCGAGTTTGAGCTGCCGCGCAAAATTTGCTGCATCGCAAACTTGCAGCCTGATACTCACTGTAAGCCCCCTGCCCATGTGAATGTACCCTGTACATTCACAGGGGGGGGGGGGAGAACCTCCAGCTGTTGCAAAACTACAACTCCCAGCATGCACAGTCTATCAGTGCGTGCAGGTAGTTATAGTTTTGCAACAGCTGGAGGCACACGGGTTGGGAAACACTGAGTTAGGAAACAGACAATGTTCCCCAACCAGTGTGCCTCCAGTTGTTGCAAAACCACAACTCCCAAACATTCTCAGGCATGCTGGAAGTAGTAGTTCGGCAACATCTTTAGAGCCAGATGTTGCCGAAATACAACTCCCAGCATGCTTGGAGTTGTAGTTTTGCAACATCTGGAGGACCACAGTTTGCAGACCACTAATACAGTGGTTCCCAATCTGTGCCCTTCCAGATGTTGCAAAACTACAACTCCCAGTATGCCAAAACTGTCAAGGCATGCTGGGAGTTGTAGTTCTGCAACATCTGAAGGGCCAGATGTTACAGAACTACAACTCCCAGCATGCCTGGACAGTAAGGGCATGCTGATGATGTGTAGTTTTGCAACATCTGGAAGGGCACAGTGGTCTCCAAACTGTGGACCTCCAGATGCTGCAAAACTGCAACTCCCAGCATGCCCAGATGCCAAGGGCTGTCTGGGCATGCTGGGACTTGTAGTATACATGGTCCCATTACAGCAATACATGTCGCTTTCTGGCGACGTGCATTGCTGTAAAGGGCCCGACCACGGCTGAAGAGGAACTCACCTGTCGCCGCCGTCTTCATCGCCGGGATCCGGGTCTTCAGGGACGAGGTAAGTACCGGGGCCAGGCCCCAACACTCCCCCGTCCCCCGCTGCGTCATCCGGTCTTCCTCCCGTCCTCTCCGGACTTCCAGGGGCCGGGGAGGGCAGGAGGAAGTAACCACCCCCCCTGCGATTGGTTGGTTAGCTAACCGACGGATGGCAGGGGATAGGAGGAGGTGGCAGGCTGGCAACCTCACTCCTAGCCTCCAGCATGGTCCTGGCTGTCTGTGACAACCAGGATCATACAAAATTACCAGGCGGTCGGGTCCCAGAGACCCGATCAGCCCGGTATCGCCGCAAATCGCAGGGGTGATTTCCCTCGCGATTTGCGGTGATCGCCGACATGGGGGGGCAGACATGGCCCCCCTCGGCGTTTGCCCTGGTTGCCTGCTGAAGCATTTCAGTAGGCATCCGCTTCCGATCTTTGCCCAGGACGCGGCAAAGACCAAAGAAACACCAGGACGTACTAGTACGTCCTGGGTCCTTAAAGCCCAGGGTGCCAGGACGTTCTAGTACGTCCTGGGTCCTTAAGGGGTTAAAGAGTAGTGTAGCGTATTGTAATACCATCATAAACGCACAAAGTATGTCAGGCAGAGAAGTGCCAGGACGTGCACAGAGGAGTTGCAGAGGCCTAAATATTTCAGGCAGAGTTGGCAGCAGACTTGGGATGAGTGGCAGCAGGAGTTGCAGCGAGAGGCCTGAGATCCAGTTATCAGTCAGCGGTCGTGTCTCGACCAGCAACCCATCTGCCATCGTCGATTGGTTAACACGCTCATCCACATCATCACAAGTGACATCTGACACCCCCAGTCAACAGTCGGTGGGTTCCTCAGACACAACCCTCAGTTGGCATGGCCCGGGAGCAGTCCCTGTCCTCCCATTGCCTTTGTCCTATGCTGTTCCCTCTCCTAAAGAAGTATCTTATGCTGTGGGTTCAGCTCCACTATTTACTGAGGACGATCTAATAGAGGACAGTCAGCAGCTACTGGACAGCCAAGTAGGGGAGGAGACATGGGCCGCTTGCTCCGCTAGGCGGCCAAGTAGCGATGCGGAGAGTGACGTGGGAGGGGGTGTTGCAAGGGTTCAGGGTCCTGAAGCAGACACTGTTGGGGAACCTGAGGAGGACATCAGTGACGTGCACACAACTGTTGATGATGATGAAGCCGATCGCAATTGGGAGCCGAGTGCAGAAGGGGCTTCATCATCATCAGGAGAAGAGAGTTGCAGGTTGCCCTTGAGGAAGCAAGGCAGTAGCACGGTTGGCAGTCAGCGTGGTGGCAGAAGTGGAAATTCAGTAGCCAAACGTGCCCGGGTGAGACCACCTGCTTCGCGGCAGCCTGCCTTTCCGGGTGGTAGTGGAACAGGGGTTTCTGGAGACGGCACCAGTAGCAGTCAATTAGTGCGGACTGCGGGTGGGAAAATCAGCTACTCGGCGGTGTGGAAAATTTTCATAAGGCATCCGTAGGAGGTTCATGTAGCCACATGCAAGATCTGTCGGCAGAAGGTGAAGCGTGGCCAGGTCCCAATGTCGGCACCACGGCCCTGCGTCAACACATGCTTTGCCACTATAAAGCGGTCTGGGAGAACGGTGGCTCCGATGTAGTGGTCCAGCCTGCTGCATCATCCAGTGGCCATCCGCTCCCTCCTTCATCCAGCCAAGGCTCCACCACCTCAGCAGAAGGGAGCTGTGTGTCAAACCCTCCTGTCGCTCCTGCTTCTCCCACTTTTAGTCAGCCATTCCGCCAACAATCCATCGGCGAAGCCATGTCCAAGGGACAACAGTATGTGCCCACTCATCCAACGGCACAGAAGTTGAATGTGCTCCTGTCCAAGTTGCTGGTGTTGCAGTCCCTCCCTTTTCAAGTGGTGGACTCTGCACCTTTCAGAGAATTGATGGCTTGTGCCAAGCCGAGGGGGAGAGTCCCAAGCCGTCATTTCTTTGCGAAGAAGGCAGTACCCGCCCTGCATAAGTTTGTACAAGAGAAGGTGGGCCAGTCCTTGAGACTGTCGGTGTGTTCAAAAGTGCACGGCAGCGCCGACGTGTGGAGCTGTAACTATGGGCAGGGACAATACTTGTCTTTTACGGCCCACTGGGTAAATGTGGTTCCTGCACAGCCACAACAGCAACTTGGAAAGGTCACACGCTTCCTCCTCCACGCTCTCGCTCTCAGGCAGTTGGTCCTGTTACAGTGTGCGACGCCGCCTCCTCATTCTCCACCATGTCCTCGGCCTCCACTGCACGTCCAAATCTTGGTGGCTCTTCATTGTACCATGTGTGTAGGGCAGGGCGGTGTCAAGCTGTTCTTCACATGGTTTGCCTTGGCGAACAGAGTCACACAGGGGAGGATCTGCTAAAGTTCATTCGTAAAGAAATCTGAGTATGGCTTACTCCATGAAATCTGGAAATGGGAACCATGGTGGCCAACAACGGGAAGAACATCGTGTCCGCGCTGCGACAAGGAAGTGTGAAACATGCGCCCTGCATGGCATACGTGTTGAATCTGGTTGTCAAGCACTTTCTCAAGTCTACACCCCATTTGCAAAACATCCTGAAAATGGCAAGGAAACTGTGCATGCACTTCAGCCACACGTACACCGCCAAGCACACCTTCCTTGAGCTGCAGCGTCAGAACAATATCCCACAACATAGTCTTATTTGTGACGTTGCAACACGTTGGAATTCCACCCTCCATATGTTGGACAAACTATACAAACAAAAAAAAGCCATCACTGATTTCTTGATGATCAAAGCAGATAGGACTACTCACCTGTGTAACTTCAATGTGAACCAGTGGCAGCTCATACGTGACACCTGCCATCTGCTGAGGCCCTTTGAGGAAGCCACATTATTTGTAAGTCGCCTGGATTACGCCATGAACAACGTAATTTCACTCCTATATTTCCTACAACAAATGATTGAAACCATGGCTGGTCACGGCAATGGAGACGTTACGCCTACATCTCAAGTCTACATGAGCCCTGTGGGGGCTGAACTGGAGGAGGAGGATGATGAGGGGCAGAGCGGAGCACAGTTTAGGTTTCTAGTCATCAGACAGGAGAGGAGGAGCAGGAGCAGCCAGAGGAGCTGGAGGGTTATGAGGAAGGTGAGACAGAGGACCCAGACACACCATGGCAGTATGCAGTGGAGATGGAGGCAGGTAGTCCCTCCGAGACACTGGCGCAAATGGCACAATGCATGCTCAGTTGCTTGCGTAGTGACCCCCGAATTGTCAAAATTTGTCAGTGGGATGACTTCTGGATCTCCACCTTATTAGACCCTCACTACCGTCCCAGAATGGGGGCCTTTTTTACACCCACTGAGAGGGAGGACAAACTTACCTACTACAGAGAGATTCTGCGTAGTCAGTTGGCCACATGGTCCATCCACTTGCAGGTCTGACTCGTGGGGCCCTCTGCGCTCACCTTCCACTGCCATGGCTGCTGGGGAGGGGAGGGGTGGCAGGAGCAGTACCAGCTCAATCAGCAGCAGCCTGAGTCTACAGTGGCTGATGAGTAGCTTTATTCTGCCGCATAGTGAAGCAACTCATCAGCAGCAGGTAGACATGGAGCAGGACCTGAACCAGCAGGTGGTGGCATCTTGACATGGCCATATCAACAACCATTGAAGATCCGCTGGACTTCTGGGCAGCCAAACTTGATTTATGGCCGCAACCAGCAGAGTTTGCCCTGGAAAAGCTGTCCTGCCCGACCAGTAGTATGCCATCAGAGCGGGTGTTTAGTGCGGCCTGGGCCATAGTCACCCCAAGGCGAACTCGTCTGTCCACTAAAAATGTGGAGAGACTGACGTTTGTCAAGATGAATCAGGAATGGATCAGCCAGGATTTCCAGCCACCAATGCCAGATGCCTCAGAGTAGATTGACCATGCTGCTACACCAACATATCAACAATTATGGTTGGGTTATCAATTAAGGTTATGAAACCCTCTTTGGTACTGCAATTGCCTGCTCCAGGCTCATCCTGTGTCTTTCAGGAACTACTTGTCTCCCTGATGCTTCTGGCCTTGGGCCTTTAATTTTTGGATGTTTAGCAGTAGCTAAATATATGCTTAATGCAAATGTCAACATTGATCTTTAAATGTAAGGGGTTATTAAACCCTCTTAGGTACTGCGAATGCCTGCTCCTGACTCATCCTGTGTCTTTCAGGAACTACTTGCCTCCCTGATGCCTCATGCCTTGGGCCTTTAATTTTTGGATGTTTAACAGTAGCTAAATACATGCTTAATGCAAATTTCAACATTGATCTTTAAATGTAATGGGTTATGAAACCCTCTTGGGTACTGCGAATGACTGCTCCTGACTCATTCTGTATCTTTCAGGAACTACTTGCCTCCCTGATGCCTCAGGCCTTGGGCCTTTAATTTTTGGAAGTTTAGCAGTAGCTAAATACATGCTTGATGCAAATTTCAACATTGATCTTTAAATGTAAGGGGTTATGAAACCCTCTTGGGTACTGCGAATGACTGCTCCTGACTCCTTCTGTGTCTTTCAGGAACTACTTGCCTCCCTGATGCCTCGGGCCTTGGGCCTTTAATTTTTGGATGTTTAGCAGTTGCTAAATATATGCTTAATGCAAATTTCAACATTGATATTTAAATGGGAGGGGTTATGAAACCCTCTTGGGTACAGCGAATGCCTGCTCCTTACTCATCCTGTGTCTTTCAGGAACTACTTGCCTCCCTGATGCCTCGGGCCTTGGGCCTTTAATTTTTGGAAGTTTAGCAGTAGCTAAATACATGCTTAATGCAAATTTCAACATTGATCTTTATAAGTAAGGGGTTATGAAACCCTCTTGGGTACTGCGAATGACTGCTCCTCACTCATTCTGTGTCTTTCAGGAACTACTTGCCTCCCTGATGCCTCGGGCCTTGGGCCTTTAATTTTTGGAAGTTTAGCAGTTGCTAAATATATGCTTAATGCAAATTTCAACATTGATATTTAAATGTAAGGGTTATGAAACCCTCTTGGGTACAGTGAATGCCTGCTCCTGACTCATCCTGTGTCTTTCAGGAACTTCTTGCCTCACCGATGCTTCTGGCCTTGGGCCTTTAATTTTTGGAAGTTTAGCAGTAGCTAAATACATGCTTAATGCAAATTTCAACATTGATCTTTATAAGTAAGGGGTTATGAAACCCTCTTGGGTACTGCGAATGACTGCTCCTGACTCATTCTGTTTCTTTCAGGAACTACTTGCCTCCCTGATGCCTCGGGCCTTGGGCCTTTAATTTTTGGATGTTTAGCAGTTGCTAAATATATGCTTAATGCAAATTTCAACATTGATCTTTAAATGTCAGGGGTTATGAAACCCTCTTGGGTACTGCGAATGACTGCTCCTGACTCATTCTGTTTCTTTCAGGAACTACTTGCCTCCCTGATGCCTCGGGCCTTGGGCCTTTAATTTTTGGATGTTTAGCAGTTGCTAAATATATGCTTAATGCAAATTTCAACATTGATCTTTAAATGTCAGGGGTTATGAAACCCTCTTGGGTACAGCGAATGCCTGCTCCTGGCTCATCCTGTGTCTTTCAAGAACTTCTTGCCTCACTGATGTTTCTGGCCTTGGGCCTTTAATTTTTGGAAGTTTAGCAGTAGCTAATACATGCTTAATGCAAATTTCAACAATGATCTTTAAATTCTCGGCGCTCTGCTAGGGCCTTCTCCTACCCCATCGGGGACGATCCGAGGACCTCACTAAACCATCCAATCGGTAGTAGAGACATGCGGTGTGTACAAAGGGCAGGGACTTATGACCCGCACTTAGTTGGGATTCTTCTTTCCTGGCAAATAATTGCAATCCCTGATCCCTATCACGAACAGGGTTCAGGGGGTTACCCGAACCTGTTGGTGAAAGATAGACACATGCTGGTCCGTTCAGTGTAGCGCTCGTGCTGCCTCTGATATCTGAGGGCATAACACACCTGTTATTGCTCGATCTCGCGATTGATCGTGCAATGTAAGGGGTTATGAAAGCCTCTTGGGTACTGCTGATGCCTACTCCTGACTGCTCCTGTGTCTTTCAGGAACTACTTGACCTCATGATGCTTCTGGGCTTGGGCCTTTAATTTTAGTATTTTTGAAATACATACATACATACTTAATTTAAATTTCAACATTTATGGTGCAATGTATGGGGTTATTAAACACTCTTGGGTAGTGTTTTTTTCAAATTTTCTGATAATTATCACATTAATAAGCTTGAATTTTCCAGAATAATAACCATTACACCATTGAACGCTTGCTGTGTGTGATTTTTTTATTAAAATTTTCAAAAAAAATACGGAGAGGGATGAACTCTGCTTCTTTATTTCACAAAACATTATTTTAGAGAAGAATGTCTTTTGGTGGTCCTCCGTCCTGCATTATAGAGTCTTCTGGACTCTTGGATGTATGCTTGTTCTTAAACAAAGGTATAAAAACCATAAATGGCCGGTCAGGGCTATGGAGACGTTGCGCCTACATCTTACGGCCACATGAGCCCAGTGGGTGCTTGTGAGATTAGGTCCTTTGTACCCACACGGCGGGGTCCGGGACACACATTTTGATTAAAATTTCAATTAAAAAAAATCAGACATTTCAATGGTCTCCTCATGTTGTAGCCAACTCCAGGCTGCCTCATTCAGGTAATATATAGAGATCACCCCCTGTCCTAAAATTTCGTCAAAAATTTTCGTCAAAAATGTTTGTCTTTTTTATTAGGGATTGTGAAGCTTTGGTGTGTACTCATGCATCAGCCAACTCCAGGCTGTGTCATTCAGGCAATATATGGTTTACAGATGCCGCTGCTGGGCCTGGGTCTGGGAATTTCATATTTTCTCATAGGTAGCACCCGCTATCCAAAACTCTTCTTCATAAATTTTTACAATTGTTGTGTTTTTTTGGGGGGATTGAGAAGTCCTGCTGTGTACTTGTGTATCAGCCAACTCAAGGCTGTGTTATTCAGGCAATAAATGGTTTACTAATGCCGCTGCGGGGCCTGCGTCTGGGAATTTCAAATTTTCTCATAGGTAGCACCCGCTATCCAAAATCTTTTTCAAAAATTTCTAAAATTGTGGTGTTTTTTGGGGGGATTGTGAAGCCCTGTTGTGTACTCGTGCATCAGCCAACTCAAGGCTGTGTCATTCAGGCAATAAATGGTTTACTGATGCCGCTGCGGGGCCTTGGTCTGGGAATTTCAAATTTTCTCATAGGTAACACCCGCTATCCAAAATCTTTTTCAAAAATTTCTAAAATTGTGTTTTTTTTTGGGGGGGGGGGGGGGATTGTGAAGCCCTGCTGTGTACTCGTGCATCAGCCAACTCCAGGCTGTGTCATTCAGACAATATATGGTTTACTGATGTTGCTGTGGGGGCTTGTTGGATTTGGTCCTTCGTAACCACACGCTGGAGTCCGGGCCACTCAAAGTTTGTTTTAAATTTCAAGTCAAAAAATGATGGCGCTGCTGGGCCTGGGTCTGGGAATTTCAAATTTTCTCATAGGTAGCACCCGCTATCCAAAATCTTTTTCTAAAATTTCTAAAATTGTGGTGTTTTTTTTTTTTTTTTGGGGGGGGGGGGGGATTGTGAAGCCCTGCTGTGTACTCGTGCATCAGCCAACTCCAGGCTGTATCATTCAGGCAATATATGGTTTACTGATGCCGCTGCGGGGCCTGGGTCTGGGATTTACAAATTTTCTCATAGGTAGTACCCGCTATCCAAAATCTTTTTTAAACATTTCTAAAATTGTGGTGTTTTTTTGGGGGGGGATTGTGAAGCCCTGCTGTGTACTCGTGCATCAGCCAACTCCAGGCTGTGTCATTCAGGCAATATATGGTTTACTGATGCCGCTGTGGGGCCTGGGTCTGGGAATTTCCCATTTTCTCATAGGTAGCACACGCTATCCAAAATCTTTAAAAAAAAATGTCTAACATTGTGGTGTTTTTTGGGGGGGATTGTGAAGCCCTGCTATGTACTCGTGTATCAGCCAACTCCAGCCTGTGTCATTCAGGCAATATATGGTTTACTGATGCCGCTGCTGGGCCTGGATCTGGGAAATTCAAATTTTCTCATAGGTAGCACCCGCTATCCAAAATCTTTGGTTTACATTTCTTAATGCATCTTTTAATCTTAGGGATTGTTTAGGCCTAGTGCCTACTCATGCTGCTGGCAACTCCGGGCTGTGCCATTCATCCACTATATGGAAATGAAGAAAAAAATTTTGGACGAGATCGGCGCCTTCTTGGATTGGATCGTGAAGAATAAGGAACAAAAACTAGCCCAGGTGTGTACCAAAAAGGCTGCTTTTATTCGGAGTGCAACTTGAAAGTTTCGAACCCAGGCCGGGTTCTTCGTCAGGCAATTGTATTACAAACATATGTGGCGTCATTTAAATATACAGTGCAGCTGACCGCTACCGGGTCAAGGGGTCACGGTCAGCTGGAGGTGATGACTTAAAATTAGTATACAACAATAAAACTTACATAAAATTACCATAATAATGAAAGTAAAAGTAAAAGAGGCAAAACATAGCTAAAAGTATTCAGGTATGAATAAAAGGTGTAGTGTTGGGAACTACTGTGTTTAATATCGGGTTACCTGTGTGCTGTTGGATCGGGTGGATATCACAAGTGTTACGCCGAGCGCTCCGGGTCCCTGCTCCTCCCTGGAGCGCTCGCGACGTTCTCCTCTCTGCAGCGACCCGGTCAGACCCGCTGACCGGGACCGCTGCACTGACATTCACGATGGGGATGAGATTCGCATAGCGGGACGCGCCCGCTCGCGAATCGCATCCCAAGCCACTTACCCGTCTTGGTCCCCGGCTGTCATGTTCTGGCGCGCGCGGCTCCGGTCTCTAGGGCGCGCGCGCCAGCTCTCTAAGATTTAAAGGGCCAGTGCACCAGTGATTGGTGCCTGGCCCAATCAGTCTAATTAGCTTCCACCTGCTCCCTGTCCATATAACCTCACTTCCCCTTCCCTTTCTTGCCGGATCTTGTTGCCTTGTGCCAGAGAAAGCATTTAGTGTTGTCCAAAGCCTGTGTTTCCAGACCTTCTGCTATTGCTATTGACGACGAACCTTGCCGCCTGCCCCGACCTTCTGCTACGTCTGACCTTGCCTCTGCCTAGTCTTTCTGTCCCACGCCTTCTCAGCAGTCAGCGAGGTTGAGCCGTTGCCGGTGGATACGACCTGGTTGCTACCGCCGCAGCAAGACCATCCCGCTTTGCGGCGGGCTCTGGTGAAAGCCAGTAGCAACCTAGAACCGGTCCACCGACACGGTCCACGCCAATCCCTCGCTGCACAGGGATCCACATCCAGCTAGCCGAATCCTAACAGTAGATCCGGCCATGGATCCCACTGAGGTGCCGCTGCCAAGTCTCGCTGACCTACCAACGGTGGTCGCCCAGCAATTGCAGCAAATTGCACAACAAGGACAGCAGCTGTCGCAGTTGACCGCCATGTTACAGCAACTTCTGCCAACTCCTCCTTCTCAGCCGTGGCCTTCTTGGACTCTGGTTCTTCTGGAAATTTTATTCTGGCCTCTTTGGTGAATAGATTCTGCATCCCGGTGACCCGTCTCGTCAAGCCGCTCTACATTTCTTCGGTCAACGGAGTGAAGTTGGACTGCACTGTGCGTTACCACACAGAGCCCTTGCTTATGAGCATTGGACTGCATCACGAGAAAATTGAATTTTTCGTCCTGCCCAACTGCACCTCTGAAGTCCTCCTCGGTCTGCCATGGCTCCAGCATCATTCTCCCACCCTTGACTGGACCACCGGGGAGATCAAGAATTGGGGTCCTGCTTGCCGCAAGAAATGCCTCATGTCTGCTCCCAGTCCCGTCTGTCGGGCCTCAGTGTCTCCTCCTGTGCCTGGTCTCGCCAAGGCCTATCAGGACTGTGCTGTGCCTCCTCATAGCCCCCGTCCTGGTGACACTCTGGCCTGTGACATGCTTCACCCTCTGCCCCCCCTCCCCATTCCCATTCCTTCTGAACTACCTGCCGCTGGTGTAGCTACCCAGGACTTCTTTTTGTTCCAGAAGGAGGCTCAAGAGGCGTCCCCTATGTTCTCGTCTCTTTTGAAGGGACAAGGAGACAAAAAGACGGGGGAGACCTAAGGGGGGGGGGGGGTACTGTTACGCCGAGCGCTCCGGGTCCCGGCTCCTCCCCGAAGCGCTTGCGGCGTTCTCCTCTCTGCAGCGCCCCAGTCAGACCCGCTGACCGGGAGCGCTGCACTGACATTCACGATGGGGATGCGATTCGCATAGCGGGACGCACCCGCTCGCGAATCGCATCCCAAGCCGCTTACCCGTCCCGGTCCCCGGCTGTCATGTTCTGACGCGCGCGGCTCCGCTCTCTAGGGCGCGCGCCCGCCAGCGATCTAAGATTTAAAGGGCCAGTGCACCAGTGATTGGTGCCTGGCCCAATCAGTCTAATTAGCTTCCACCTGCTCCCTGTCCATATAACCTCACTTCCCCTTCCCTTCCTTGCCGGATCTTGTTGCCTTGTGCCAGAGAAAGCGTTTAGTGTTGTCCAAAGCCTGTGTTTCCAGACCTTCTGCTATTGCTATTGACTACGAACCTTGCCGCCTGCCCCGACCTTCTGCTACATCTGATCTTGCCTCTGCCTAGTCCTTCTGTCCCACGCCTTCTCAGCAGTCAGCGAGGTTGAGCCGTTGCCGGTGGATGCGACCTGGTTGCTACCGCCGCAGCAAGACCATCCAGCTTTGCGGCGGGCTCTGGTGAAAACCAGTAGCAACCTAGAACCGGTCCACCGACATGGTCCACGCCAATCCCTCGCTGACACAGAGGATCCACATCCAGCTAGCCGAATCCTAACAACAAGTTGATCCAGGTGTATATCATTAGCCCGTAGTTTAGCTTAATTAAGGAATACAATAGTGCATGTGTAACTTATCTGAGTCGTATGATTGCACATTAGGAGATGGATCACAAGGTTAAACAGTTCTGCGCATTCCAGATTTACCATACTTCAGCTTCAGTGTTTTGTTCTTTGATATGCATAGTAAATCGGGTACTTTTGAATTATGGTTAACATGAAGATTAGTATTTTCTGGGTGTCCCGAAGATTTTTGGCAGCGCTGGAGACTCATGAATTTGGTCCCGTTCTGGTCTGCAAATATCAATAATGCAGGTGATTCGATTGCCACTGAAGGCGGATAGCATCTCTAGTTACTGTAGGATATTTGGTTATTTCTTTGCTTATAGGTACTTTTGGTAACTATATGATATTTTAAGCAGGATTTTAGAATAGTATACATAATATAATATACTTACATTTTCCTCCAGTAACTGTATGATATTTTAAGCTGGATTTTAGAATAGTGTACTTAATATAATTTACCATGTGTCCCATTGCGTTTCACATTTCCTTTGAAAAGCATCTTAGAACCAGTGTATATTTTTCTTTATACGGGGATGTCGGTCTGTTTTGCTGATGATATGGTGTTTCACTTTCGTTTGGTACCTATATGGCATCTCATGCCCGGTGGGGACCTTCTATTTTTGTAGGGATACTGGTATGGGGTGCAAGTGAGCAGAATTGTAATTGGTCCTTAAGGGTTAGATAATGCCTGAGGAGCGCTGGAGACCCTCAGTTATCATCCCACTTTAGGGATAAAAACCTCTGGGTAGTAGATTTTGGCTGGGATATCATCTCAATGGCAATGGTCAGGTTAGGGAGAGGTAAAATGGGGTTTAGTCAGACTGAGAGGGCCAAAGTCATATTTATAAATTATTATTAATAACTAGGTAATAATGTAAATAATTATGAAATTTAGATAAGATCTGCAGTTAGATAATGGTTTCTACAATCTCATTAAGACCACGTGGGGAAACTGTCTCAAGCTTGTACATCCAATACACCTCACGTTTTTTGAGTAGCTCAAACCGGTTTGTGTATGTTTCTGGAATAGTATCAATGGGAGTTACTCTGATAGGTTCAATTATTAGCGGGGTGAAATATGGAGCAATGTCGGGAGAGGCCATGTAGTTGGAATTTATTCTTTATATTTTGTCTGTGTTTATTGATTTTGCAGTGGAGGGGTTGGATTGTTCTGCCTACATACTGCAGGCCACAACTGCAATCTATGAGATAGATGATGTACGATGACTGACAGGTGAGTCTGTGTTTCAGTTTGGTATTTTTCTTTTGTTGAGTTGGACATGATTTCCTTAATGTTGTGCTTTATTTCTCTGCAGCATTTGCACCTCTTAAAGCCGCATCTGAAGCTCCCAGCAGGTAAGATATCTTTGTTTTTTTTTTCTTCATGCTGGCGGATCTGTCTGGGGGCCAGGAGATTTTTAAGGGTAGAAGCTCTATGGAAAGTGATCCGTGGCTGGTTAGGAATTTTTCCTTTCAGGTGGATATCATTCATTAGGATATGCCAGTTCTTTTTGAGTACTGCCCGGATTTTGCCGGCAGAATCGCTAAAAGTGGTGATGAAGTTTGTCTTCTGCATTTTTATATGTTTTTCCAATCCTTCTTCTTCTGATGGATTTGGCTGAAACCAGACAGTTCTCTTGAGATTTGTTGCAGACTTTTCTGAACGCTTGTTGAATGATGGGTTTAGGGTATTTCTTTTCCTTGAATCGGTTTTCCAGTATTTAGAAAAACATACATTCATTCAAGAAGCTAAAATACTGGAAAACCGATTCAAGGAAAAGAAATACCCTAAACCCATCATTCAACAAGCGTTCAGAAAAGTCTGCAACAAATCTCAAGAGAACTGTCTGGTTTCAGCCAAATCCATCAGCAAAGAAGGATTGGAAAAACATATAGAAATGCAGAAGACAAACTTCATCACCACATTTAGCGATTCTGCCGGCAAAATCCGGGAAGTACTCAAAAAGAACTGGCATATCCTCAGGAATGATATCCACCTGAAAGGAAAAATTCCTAACCAGCCACGGATCACTTTCTGTAGAGCTCCTACCCTTAAAAATCTCCTGGTTCCCAGCCAGATCCACCAGCATAAAGAAAAAAAAAAGATATCTTACCTGCTGGGAGCTTCAGATGCGGCCATAAGAGGTGCAAATGCTGCAGAGAAATAAAGCACAACCTTAAGGAAATCATGTCCAACTCAACGAAAGAAAAATGCCACCTGAAACACAGACTCACCTGTCAGTCATCGTACATCATCTATCTCATAGATTGCAGTTGTAGCCTGCAGTATGTAGGCAGAACAATCCAACCCCTCTACTGCAGAATAAATAAACACAGACAAAATATAAAGAATAAATTCCAACTACATGGCCTCTCCCGACATTGCTCCATATTTCACCCCGCTAATCTTGAACCTATCAGAGTTTATCCCATTGATACTATTCCAGAAACATACACAAATCGGTTTGAGCTACTCAAAAAACGTGAGGTGTATTGGATGTACAAGCTTGAGACAGTTTCCCCACGTGGTCTTAATGAGATTGTAGAAACCATTATCTAACTGCAGATCTTATCTAAATTTCATAATTATTTACATTATTACCTAGTAATTAATAATAATTTATATATATATGACTTTGGCCCTCTCAGTCTGACTAAACCCCATTTTACCTCTCCCTAACCTGACCATTGTCGTTGAGATGATATCCCAGCCAAAATCTACTACCCAGAGGTTTTTTTCCCCAAAGTGGGATGATAACCGAGGGTCTCCAGCGCTCCTCAGGCATTATCTAACCCTTAAGGACCAATTACAATTCTGCTCACTTGCACCCCATACCGGCATCCCTACAAAAATAGAAGGTCCCCACTGGGCATAAGTTGCCATATAGGTACCAAACGAAAGTGAAAAACCATATAATCAGCAAAACAGACCGACATCCCCGTATATAGAAAAATATACACCGGTTCTAAGATGCTTTTCAAAGGAAATGTGAAACGCAATGGGATACATGGTATATTATATTAAGTGCACTATTCTAAAATCCAGCTTAAAATATCATACAGTTACTGGATGAAGATTTAAGTATATTATATTATGTGTACTATTCTAAAATCCAGCTTAAAATATCATATAGTCACCAAAAGTACCTATAAGCAAAGAAATAACCAAATATCCTGCTGTAGCCAGTAACTAGAGATGCTATCCGCCTTCAGTGGCAATCGAGTCACCTGTATTATTGATATTTGCAGACCAGAGCGGGACCAAATTCATGAGTCTCCAGCGCTGCCAAAAATCTTTGGGCCACCCAGAGAATACTAATCTTCATGTTAACCATAATTCAAAAGGACCCGATTTACTATGCATATCAAAGAACAAAACAATGTAGCAGAAGTATGGTAAATCTGGAATGCGCAGAACTGTTTAACTTTGTGATCCATCTCCTTATGTGCAATCATACGACTCAGATAAGTTACACATGCACTATTGTATTCCAAGCAAAAACTTATTTTTATATATCAAAGTTAAACAGATTTGTAAATTACTTCTATTAAAAAATCTTAATCCTTCCAATAGTTATTAGCTTCTGAATTTTTCTGTCTAACTGCTCAATGATGATGTCACATCCCGGGAGCTGTGCATGATGGGAAAATATCCCCATAGGAGCTGCACAGCTCCTGGGACCTGAGTCATCAGAAAGCAGTTAGACAGAAAACAGCAACTCAACTTCAGAAGCTAATAACTATTGGAAGGATTAAGATTTTTTAATAGAAGTAATTTACAAATCTGTTTAACTTTCCGGAGCCAGTTGATATGTATAAAAAAAGTTTTTGCCTGGAATACCCCTTTAACCTTGCGATCCATCTCCTAATGTGCAATCATACGACTCAGATAAGTTACACATGCACTATTGTATTCCTTAATTAAGCTAACCTACGCGCTAATGATACACACCTGGATCCAATTGTGATATCCACCCGATCCAACAGCACACAGGAAACCCAATATCAAACACAGTAGTTCCCAACACTACACCTTTTATTCATACCTGAATACTTTTAGCTATGTTTTGCCTCTTTTACTTTTACTTTCATAATTATGGTAATTTTATGTAAGTTTTATTGTTGTATACTAATTTTAAGTTGTCACTTCCAGCTGACCGTGACCCCTTGACCCGGTAGCGGTCAGCTGCACTGGATATTTAAATGGGCGCCTCATGTGTTTGAAATACAATTGCCTGACGAAGAACCCGGCCCGGGCTCGAAACTTTTAAGTTGCACTCCAAATAAAAGCAGCCTTTTTGGTACACACCTGGGCTAGTTTTTGTTCCTTATTCTCCACGATCCAATCCAAGAATGCGCCGATCTCGTCCAAATTTTTTTCTTCATTATCCATTCACGATTAACCAGACCTGTCAGTCACGGTGAAGGATGCAGTGGCAGCCACTTGTTTACCAGCACCGACAGCACCGCTCGGAGTACAGCCACGTGTGAGCTTACATGCACATCGAGGTATTGTGCCCTCAGCACAACGTGACACGGTAAGATGCATTAACCTGCACTTGCTCATATATTTTCCAATAGTATTTCACTAGGAGCGCGCCTCTCTCTTTTCTTTTCCTTTAGTAAATTCATCCACTATATGCTGCCAACACCTCCACGCTGTGTCATTCAGCCCCTATATGGTCTCCCCATGCTGCCAACATGTCCACACTGTGTCATTCAGCCACTATATGGTGTCTTCATGCTGCCAACACCTCCACGCTGTGCCATTCAGCCACTATATGGTCTCCTCATGCTGCCAACACCTCCACGCTGTGTCATTCAGCCACTATATGGTGTCCTCATGCTGCCAACACCTCCACGCTGTGCCATTCAGCCACTAAATGGTCTCCTCATGCTGCCAACACCTCCACCCTGTCATTCAGTCACTATAAGGTCTCCTCATGCTGCCAACACCTCCACGCTGTGTCATTCAGTCACTATATGGTCTCCTGACACTGATGCCACCACCAGGCTCTGTCATTGTGCTGTTGTGCAGCAGTGATTCTAAAAGTGACGCCAGTAATCTGCATGTTATTCTGAATAACAGTATTATTTCACTAACCCAGCACACTCCATATGCGTTTTAGAACACAGCAAAGTGTTCTATACCCCTATAGAGGCTGTATGTAGGCTAGAAATAGCCTTTTTTAATATAGATTCGCCGCAAAAACATTTGGATAGAAACAAACTTTTTCGGAAAATTCGGCAAATCGGCCGAATCGAATTTTTGAAAAGTTTGCTCATCTCTACTCACTGTAAACCCAACCGTGTGAATGTATTCTAAAAACACCACACTACACTTCATTACACCTACACAAAATAAAAAGTAAAACACTCTGCGGCTCAAGGCTCAGGAGTGAGAGGGCACTATGTAAATTTGAGGTCTAAATTGATGATTTGCACAGAGGTGTCTAATTTTACAGTGGCTCTGACATAAGCGCAAAACAATAAATACCAACATCTGACACCATTTTGGAAACTCCACCCCTCACGGAATGTAACAAGGGGTATAGTGAGCCTTAACACCCCACAGGTAATTGAAGAATTTTCATAAAAGTTGGATGTGAAAATGAAAAAAAAACTATTTTTTTCCCCTTGAATGCTGGTGTTACCCTACATTTTTCATTTTAACAAGGGAGAATAGTAAAAAGGCCCCCTTAAATTTGTAACCCCATTTCTTCTGAGTAAGAACATACCCCATATGTGCATGTAAATTGCTCTGCTGGCGCACTACAATGCTCAGAAGAGGAGTGCCATTGGGATTTTGGAGAGAGAATGTGTCCGAAATTAAAGGCCATGTGTGTTTACAAAGCCCCCATAGTGCCAGAACAGTGGACCCCCCCACATGTGACCCCATTTTGGAAACTACACCCCTCATGTAATGTAATAAGGGGTGCAGTGAGCATTTACACCCCACAGGTGTCTCACAGATTTTTGGAACAGTGGTCCATGAAAATGAAAATTAAATTCTTCATTTGCACAGCCCACTGTTCCAAAGATCTGTCAAACGCCAGTGGGGTGTAAATACTCACTGTACCCCTTATTAAATTCTAGAATCTAGTATAGGAAAAATAGAGCAGAGCTTCCTCTAAGGACAGTATGTCTGTATATTATGCACAGATAAATTAGATGCACACCACGCGGATGTGTACTAACCTGAGGGGGTTGTGTACCAGACACAACCACCATGCAGCGTAGTTCAGTAATTATGACGGAGCTGCCTCCCGGGAGTTCGGCTGGGATCACCCCCTGCCGACTTGTGGACGTCTGTGGAGCTGTAGAAAAGGTCCGGGATCATCGGCGCGTACCGTACAAGGATGACAGGAGCGTATTGCAAAGTTCCTTTATTGCCTAATACACTTAAACGCGTTTCGAGGCTTCTTGCCTCTTTTTCAATAAGACATAGGCTTCATAACATGTATGTTATGTGACAAGCTTTTAAAAGGGAAAAACCCGCAAAATTCTCGGGTTCCTCCTTGCCCACCTGTGAGGTGCACACACTTGTGACGTGGCCTGCATAGTCACCAGGTTACTATTCATTCATGCATTTGTAGTGTAAACATCCTGTGTATGTGGTGTAAACACCACACGTTGGGCGTCTTTTTTAATAAGATTGGTGAATGAAACAAATGTATGTATATTATATAAAATGGCAATCAAATGAATGTATATGCGTATATGAAAGAATTAAAAAGTGGTAGTAAAAAAATGATGCACAAATAAAAAAATATAAATGTATTTTATTAGGAAGGAGCAAGATTAAAAACACTATTCTATTGTGTATTTTGTACATTTAGACAGAGATAGGAGTAGCAGCGCGTTGTAAACACTGTTACTAATGATAAAAGTGTTGTGTCTGTCTTATTAAAAATAGGGTATCGTGAATGGGGGTGTAGTAGTGTTTACGATATTGTGTTCACACCCCCTGTTACACCGAGGCTCTGTATTAGTTTCAGCGACGTATCGGAGTTAGGATATAAGGTGGATATATATCCGACAGATTGTTGCTATATTTTGAAGGGGTTTGTTTGGGTCATGAATGCATGATGTAAGGGAATGTTAATAGCGCCCGGTGTGATATCCATTTAGTCATAGAAAGTGACTGTATGATGTCGGGGTAATACCGGTGTTCTTTCGTTCGGGGGAATATATAGATGACCAGGTTTCTCAAATGGAAATGAGTACCGTATAAGTGTATATATATATATATATATATATATATATATATATATATATATATATATAACTCTCCCTATGCGTATCATACATGTATGTGTATTTTTATTTATTTTTTATATATATATATATGTTTAGGAGAGGGGTTGAGAATAAATTGGGGGGGAGGGTCCTGAATGGTACTGGAGTGGCACTAATAAAGATGTGGGAAAAAAACCTGCAAACTATGTGTAAACATGAATCATGCCTCCAGTACATTTACTAGCAATCAGACAGGTGAGTCTTTTCCTATAAAATCCCACATGGACTGTGGGTCCACTTACATAATTTATCTGATTGAATGCACCTGTCAGTTGCAATATATCGGCCGGACATCCCAACCACTTAGAAGCCGTTTCAATGGGCATAGGTACAATGTTAGCAACAAATTTTTAAAACACAGTATCTCTAGACATGCGATGGAATCACATGGAAGCAATTTTACAGAATTTAAAGTCACCGCATTAGAACAAATCCCAGAGGATACAGAAGATCGTTTTAGAAACTTATGCAAGAGGGAGTCTTACTGGATTTATAGGTTAAATACTCTCCACCCTCTTGGACTTAATGAATGCCTGGAAGGTGTATAGGACGTTCAAAATCTGACAATTTTGACACAGATGCGATGATTAGTGCCACTCCAGTACCATTCAGGACCCCCCCCTCCTTATTCTCAACCCCTCTCCTAAACATATATATATATATATATATATATATATATATATATATATATATATATAAAAATACACATACATGTATGATACGCATAGGGAGAGTTATATATATATATATATATATATATATATATATATATATACACTTATAAGGTACTCACTTCAATTTAAGAAACCTGGTCATCTATATATTCCCCCGAACGAAAGAACACCGGTATTACCCCGACATCATACAGTAATTTTCTATGACTAAATGGATATCACACCGGGCGCTATTAACATTCCCTTACATTATGCATTCATGACCCAAACAAACCCCTTCAAAATATAGCAACAATCTGTCGGATATATATCCACCTTATATCCTAACTCCGATACGTCGCTGAAACTAATCCAGAGCCTCGGTGTAACAGGGGGTGTGAACACAATATCGTGAACACTACTACACCCCCAGTCACGATACCCTATTTTTAATAAGACAGACACAACACTTTTATCATTAGTAACAGTGTTTACAACGCGCTGCTACTCCTATCTCTGTCTAAATGTACAAAATACACAATAGAATAGTGTTTTTAATCTAGCTCCTTCCTAATAATATACATTTATATTTTTTTATTTGTGCATCATTTTTTTACTACCACTTTTTAATTCTTTCATATACGCATATACATTCATTTGATTGCCATTTTATATAATATACATACATTTGTTTCATTCACCGATCTTATTAAAAAAAACGCCCAACGTGTGGTGTTTACACCACATACACAGGATGTTTACACTACAAATGCATGAATGAATAGTAACCTGGTGACTATGCAGGCCACGTCACAAGTGTGTGTACGTCACTGGTGGGCGGGGAGGAACCCGAGTGTCACGATTCGGCTGGCAGAAGGTGGATCCTCTGTGCCAGAGAGGGATAGGCGTGGACCGTGCTAGTGGACCGGTTCTAAGTCACTACTGGTGTTCACCAGAGACCGCCGCAAAGCGGGATGGTCTTGCTGCGGCGGTAGTGACCAGGTCGTATCCACTAGCAACGGCTCAACCTCTCTGACTGCTGAAGATAGGCACGGTACAAGGGAGTAGACAGGAGCAAGGTCGGACGTAGCAGAAGGTCGGGGCAGGCAGCAAGGATCGTAGTCAATATGGCAATAGCAGTAGGTCAAGTACACAGTAAGGACAAACACAGTAAACGCTTTCTCAAGGCTCTAAGGCAACAAGATCCGGCAGGGGAGTGCAGGGGCAGAGATCAGATATAGTCTGGGAGCAGGTGGAAGCCAATTAAGCTAATTGGGCCAGGAGGGGACCCGGAGCGCTAGGCGTAACAGTACCCCCCCCCCCTTAGGTCTTCCCTTCTCTTTGTCCGGTAACTGCCTCCCCTGGGATGAGGACACCGGGAAAGAATGGAGGGATTCCTCAACGGCAGGCAGTACAGCAGGAGTGGGAATGGGGAGGGAGGGCAGAGGGCGAGGCCTGGCACGGGGCAGTGTGACACCAGGACGGGGGCCATGAGGAGGCACCGAGGCTTGCCTGACTGGACTGGGAGGGGGGGAGAGGCACTTCTTATGGCAGGCAGAGTCCATAAAGACCTTAGGGAGACCGGATACAGGAGGAACCACAGGGTCACGGCAGGGAGTACTGGGAACCGGTTTAAGGCAGTCCTTGAAACAAGAGGTACCCCAGCTCTTGATCTCCCCTGTGGACCAATCCAGGGTTGGGGAATGGTGTTGAAGCCAGGGTAGTCCAAGGAGAATTTCGGAAGTGCAATTGGAGAGGACCAAAAACTCAATTTTTTCGTGATGAGGTCCGATGCACATTAGGAGGGGCTCCGCGCGGTAACGCACGGTGCAATCCAACCTGACTCCGTTGACCGCGGAAATGTAGAGTGGCTTGACGAGACGGGTCACCGGGATGCGGAATTTATTCACCAAGGACTCCCGAATAAAATTCCCAGAGGCACCAGAGTCCAGGCAGGCCACGGCTGAGAGGGAGGAGTTGGCTGAAGGAGAAATCCGCACGGGCACCGTGAGACGTGGAGAAGCCGACTTTGAATCAAGAGACGCCACACCCACGAGAGCTGGGTGCGAGCGCGCGTTTCCCAGACGTGGAGGACGGATAGGGCAATCCACCAAGAAATGTTCGGTACTGGCACAGTACAGACAAAGATTTTCTTCCCTACGGCGATTCCTCTCCTCCTGGGTCAGGCGAGACCGATCCACTTGCATGGCCTCCTCGGCGGGAGGCCTAGGCGTAGATTGCAACGGAGACTGTGGGAGAGGTGCCCAGAGATCTAAGTCTTTTTCCTGGCGGAGCTCTTGATGTCTCTCAGAAAAACGCATGTCAATGCGAGTGGCTAGATGAATGAGTTCATGCAGGTTAGCAGGAATTTCTCGTGCGGCCAGAACATCTTTAATGTTGCTGGATAGGCCTTTTTTAAAGGTCGCGCAGAGGGCCTCATTATTCCAGGATAGTTCAGAAGCAAGAGTACGGAATTGTATGGCGTACTCGCCAACGGAAGAATTACCCTGGACCAGGTTCAGCAGGGCAGTCTCAGCAGAAGAGGCTCGGGCAGGTTCCTCAAAGACACTTCGAATTTCCGAGAAGAAGGAGTGTACAGAGGCAGTGACGGGGTCATCGCGGTCCCAGAGCGGTGTGGCCCATGACAGGGCTTTTCCAGACAGAAGGCTGACTACGAAAGCCACCTTAGACCTTTCAGTAGGAAACTGGTCCGACATCATCTCCAAGTGCAGGGAACATTGCGAAAGAAAGCCACGGCAAAACTTAGAGTCCCCATCAAATTTGTCCGGCAGGGACAAGCGGAGGCTAGGAGTGGCCACTCGCTGCGGAAGGGGTGCAGGAGCTGGCGGAGGAGATGGTTGCTGCTGTAGCAGAGGCAGAAGTTGCGACTGAAGTTGCTGCACCATGGTGGACACTTCCGACAGCTGGTGGGTTAGATGGGCGATCTGTCGGGATTGCTGGGCGACCACCGTGGTGAGATCAGAGATAGCTGGCAGGGGAACCTCAGCGGGATCCATGGCCGGATCTACTGTCACGATTCGGCTGGCAGAAGGTGGATCCTCTGTGCCAGAGAGGGATAGGCGTGGACCGTGCTAGTGGACCGGTTCTAAGTCACTACTGGTGTTCACCAGAGCCCGCCGCAAAGCGGGATGGTCTTGCTGCGGCGGTAGTGACCAGGTCGTATCCACTAGCAACGGCTCAACCTCTCTGACTGCTGAAGATAGGCGCGGTACAAGGGAGTAGACAGGAGCAAGGTCGGACGTAGCAGAAGGTCGAGGCAGGCAGCAAGGATCGTAGTCAATATGGCAATAGCAGGAGGTCAAGTACACAGTAAGGACAAACACAGTAAACGCTTTCTCAAGGCTCTAAGGCAACAAGATCCGGCAGGGGAGTGCAGGGGCAGAGATCAGATATAGTCTGGGAGCAGGTGGAAGCCAATTAAGCTAATTGGGCCAGGCACCAATCATTGGTGCACTGGCCCTTTAAGTCTCAGGGAGCTGGCGCGCGCGCGCCCTAGAGAGCGGAGCCGCGCGCGCCAGCACATGACAGCAGGGGACCGGAACGGGTAAGTGACCTGGGATTAGATTCGCGAGCGGGCGCGTCCCGCTGTGCGAATCGCATCCCCGACGGCCATGACAGTGCAGCGCTCCCGGTCAGCGGGACCGACCGGGGCGCTGCGGAGAGAGAGACGCCGTAAGCGCTCCGGGGAGGAGCGGGGACCCGGAGCGCTAGGCGTAACACCGAGAATTTTGCGGGTTTTTCCCTTTTAAAAGCTTGTCACATAGGATACATGTTATGAAGCCTATGTCTTATTGAAAAAGAGGCAAGAAGCCTCGAAACGCATTTAAGTGAATTAGGCAATAAAGGAACTTTGCAATACGCTCCTGTCATCCTTGTACAGTACGCGCCGATGATCCCGGACCTTTTCTACAGCTCCTTATTAAATTCTGTGAGGGGTATAGTTTCCAAAATGGGGTCACATGTGGGGGTCCACTGCTCTGGCACCAAAGGGCTTTGTAAACGCACATGGCCCCCGACTTCTATTCCAACCAAATTCTCTCACCAAACGCTCAATGGCGCTCCTTCTCAACTGAGCATTGTAGTTCGCCCGCAGAACACTTTACGGGGTATTTATGGGTATTTCCATACTCAGAAGAAATGGGGTTACACATTTTGGAAGGCTTTTTCTCCAATTACCCCTTGTGAAAATAAAAAATTTGGGGTAACATCAGCATTTTAGTGAAAAAAATCTAATTTTTCACTTTCCTGTCCAACTTTAGCAGAAATTTGTCAAACACCTGTGGGCTCTTAAGGCTCACTGTACACCTTTTTGCATTCCTTGAGGGGTGTAGTCTCCAAAATAGTATGCCATGTGGGTTTTTTGCTGTTCTGGCACCATATTGGCTTCCTAAATGCGACATGCCCCCAAAAAACCATTTCAGCTCAAGCTTTCTCTTCTGAGCATTGTAGTGCACCAGCAGTGCACTTGACGTCCACACATGGGGTATTTCCATACTCAGAAGAGATGGAGTTACAAATTTTGGGTGGCATTTTCTCCTATAACCCCTTGCAAAAATGTAAAATTGTGGAGAAAACCAGCATTTTAGTGAAAAAAAAAGGTCATTTACACATCCGACTTTAACGAAAAGTCGTCAAACATCTGTGGGGTGTTAAGGCTCACTGGACCCCTTGTTACGTACCTTGAGGGCTGTAGTTTCAAAAATAGTAGGCAATGTGTATTTATTTATTTATTTATTTTTTGCTGTTCTGGCACCATAGGGGCTTCCTAAATGTGACATGCCCCCCAAAAACCATATCAGGAAAACTTACTCTCCTTAATCCCATTGTCGCTCCTTCCCTTCTGAGCCTTGTAGTGCACCCATAGAGCACTTGACATCCACCTATGAGGTATTTCCTTACTCGAGAGAAATTGAGTTACAAATTTTGGGGGGTCTTTTTCTCCTTTTACCCCTTGAAACATTTTGAAAATTGGGTCTACAAGAACATGAGAGTGTAAAAAATAAAGATTTTGAATTTTCTCCCTCACTTTGCTGCTATTCATATGAAACACCTAAAGGGTTAACAAACTATCTGAATGTCATTTTGAATACTTTGGTGGTTGCAGTTTTTATAATAGGGTCATTTATGGGGTATTTCTAATATGAAGACCCCTCAAATCCACTTGAAAACTGAACTGGTCCCAGAAAAATTCTGATTTAGAAAATTTTGTGAAAAATTTGA
Source organism: Hyla sarda (assembly GCF_029499605.1). NCBI lineage: Eukaryota > Metazoa > Chordata > Amphibia > Anura > Hylidae > Hyla > Hyla sarda. The sequence goes on along the minus strand of NC_079193.1, from coordinate 345,659,250 downwards.
AAATTGCTGCTGAACTTTGAAGCCCTCTGATGTCTCCCAAAAGTAAAAACATGTCAACTTTATGCTGCAAATATAAAGTAGACATATTGTATATGTGAATCAATATATAATTTATTTGAAATATCCATTTTCCTTATAAGCAGAGAGTTTCAAAGTTAGAAAAATGCAAAATTTTCATGACATTTTGTGATTTTTCACCAAGAAAGGATGCAAGTAATGACGAAAATTTACCACTTTGTTAAAGTAGAATATGTCATAAAAAAAACTTTCTCGGAATCAGAATAATCGGCAAAAGCATCCCAGAGTTATTAATACATAAAGTGATAGTGGTCAGAATTGCAAAAAAGGGCTGCATCCTTAAGGTGAAAAAGGGCTCAGTCCTTAAAGGGGTACTCCGCCCCTAGACATCTTATCCCCTATCCAAAGGGACCCCCGGGATTGCCGCTGCGGCACCCCGCTGTCATTACTGCACAGAGCGAGTTCGCTCTGTGCGTAATGACGGTCAATACAGGGGAAAGAGCAACGTGACGGCATGGCTCAGCCCCTCGTGACATCACGGGCCGCCCCCTTAACCCCTTAAGGACCAAGGACGTACAGGTACGTCCTTGGTCCTGCTCCCGTGATATAACGCGGGGTAACACAGTAACCCCGCATCATATCACGGCGGGCCCGGCGTCATAGTGAAGCCGGGACCCACCGCTAATAGCGCGCAGGGCCGATCGCGGCGCCGCGCGCTATTAACCCTTTAGCCACGCGCTCAGAGCTGAGCCACGCGGCCAAAAGTGAAAGTAAAAATTGCGGCATCCCGAACAGCTTACAGGACAGCGGGAGGGTCCCTAACTGCCTCCTCGCTGTCCGATCGCCGAATGACTGCTCAGTGCCTGAGATCCAGGCATGAGCAGTCAAGCGGCAGAATCATCGATCACTGGTTTCCTATGAGAAACCAGTGATTAATGATAAAGATCAGTGTGTGCAGTGTTATAGGTCCCAATGGGAGTTATAACACTGCAAAAAAAAAGGGGAAAAAAAGTGAATGAATATCATTTAACCCCTCCCCTATTAAAAGTTTGAATCACTCCCCTTTTCCCATAAAAAAAAAAAAAAACACAGTGTAAATAAAAAAAAAAATATATGGTATCACCGTGTGCGGAAATGTCCGAATTATAAAAATATATCATTAATTAAACCGCTCGGTCAATGGCGTACGCGCAAAAAAATTCCAAAGTCCAAAATAGTGCATTTATGGTCACTTTTTATATCATTTAAAAATGAATAAAAAGCAATCAATCAATGCAAAAATGGTACCGTTAAAAACTTCAGATAAGGGCCCAAAAAATTAGCCCTCATACCGCCCCATAAACGGAAAAATAAAAAAGTTATAGGGGTCAGAAGATGACAATTTTAAACGTATTAATTTTCCTGCATGTAGTTATGATTTTTTTCAGAAGTACGACAAAATCAAACCTATATAAGTAGGGTATCATTTTAATCGTATGGACCTAGAGAATAAAGATAAGGTGTCATTTTTACCGAAAAATGTACTACATAGAAACGGAAGTCCCCAAAAGTTACAAAACGGCGTTTTCTTTTCAATTTTGTCGCACAATGATTTTTTTTCCGTTTCACCGTAGATTTTTGGGCAAAATGACTGACGTAATTACAAATTAGAATTGTTGGCGCAAAAAATAAGCCATAATATGGATTTTTAGGTGCAAAATTGAAAGAGTTAGGATTTTTTAAAGGCAAGGAGCAAAAACGAAAATGCAAAAACTGTAAAAACCCCGGTCCTTAAGGGGTTAATACAAGTCTATGGCAGGGGCGTGATGACCGCCACGCCCCCTCCCATAGACTCATATTGAGGGGGCGGGCCGCGACGTCACAAGGGGCGGGGCCATGACGTAATGATGCTCCGGCCCCTGTACTGCCCCTCATTACGTGCAGAGCGAACTCGCTCTGTGCAGTAATGACAGCGGGGTGCCGCAGCAGCAATTCCGGGTGTCCCCAGCAGTGGGACCGCAGTGATCTGACATCTTATCCCCTATCCTTTGGATAGGGGATAAGATGTCTAGGGGGAGTACCCCTTTAAGGGGTTAAACTGAAGATTTTGGGTAGCTAGTGCTTCCATAACAAGCAGACTCAGCAGCATCAGTAAACCATATATTTGTTGAATGACATGGCCTGGAGTTGGCTGAAGCATGAGGAGACCATATAGTGTCTGAATGGCACAGCCTGGAGTTGGCAGCAACATGACGAGACCATTGAAATTTATGATTTCTAAATTTAAATTTAAGCTTTTTAAATTGATATTATGGATTTTGTAAGTGAAATTTCACTACTCTGCCTGACAAACGTATTTGTGTATATGAGGGGAGTACAATATGCTTCACTTTGCTTAAAACAGTATTTGTCTAGAACACTACACTGTACTATTGGCTATCCTTTCACAGTATATAGACCCTTGACAGATTAACTGGTACAAAATAGTACACTACTTAGATGTAGGTATGTGGTATGCACTAATAAGAGCAGAAAAATGTGCTACAGTACACTTAAAAATCCTTATTTCTACCTGTGCCCCAGACTACAAGATTCCTTTATAATCAGAAATTGTCAGAATACCTCCTGACATTCAAAATAATACAATGATACATATGTTCTCTGAAGAAAATGGCAAAGCCTGGACTTGGCGGCAGATGAGGTGACAATAGGGCCTCACAATCTCTAAAAATAAAAGATGAATTTTGAAATTTCAATTGAAGATGTTTGGTACCTAGTGCTATCATAAACTTATATAGGCAATGTCCTAGGCCCAGCAGCATCACTAAACCATGTAGTTGCTGAATGGCTAGGACAGTAGCAGGCAGCAGCATGAGTATATAAGAGGGATTCACAACCCCTAACAAAAAGGTGAATGTTGAAATCTCTATTGAAGATGCATGTTAGCTAGTGCTACCATCCAAAAATGTAAGGCCCAAGCCCAGCAGCATCACTAAACCATGTAGTTGCAGAATGACACAGGCAGGAGCAGTCAGCAGCAGGAATAAACTAGAGGGTTTCATAACCCCCTAAGATTGAATGATCAATGTTGAAATTTCTATTAAGCATATATGTAATCTAGTGCTAACATCCAAAAATTTAAGGCCCAAGCCCAGCAGCATCAGTAAGCCAAGTAGTTCCTGAAACACACAGTCAGGAGCAGGCATCAGCAGTACACAAGAGGGTTTCATAACCCCTTACATTGAAAGATCAATGTTGAAATCTCAATTAAGCATGTATGCAAGCTAATGCTAACAACCAAAAATGTAACCCCTTAAGGACTCAGCGTTATTCCGTTTTTGCATTTTCATTTTTTCCTCATCACCTTCTAAAAATCATAACGCTTATAATTTTGCACATAAAATTCCATATGGTGGCTTATTTTTTGCGCCACCAATTTTACTTTGCAGTGACATTAGTAATTTTACCAAAAAATCCACGGCAAAACGGAAAAAAAATTCATTGTGAGACAAAATTTTAGAAAAAATTTCATTTTGTAACTTTTGGGGGCTTCCGTTTCTACGCGGTGCATTTTTTGGTAAAATTGACACCTTATATTTATTCTAGGTCCATACGGTTAAAATGATCCCCTACTAATATAGGTTTGATTTTGTCGTAACTACATGCAGGAAAAAGTATACGTTTAAAATTGTCATCTTCTGACCCCTATAACTTTTACATTTTTCTGCATACGGGCCGGTATGAAGGCTCATTTTTTGCGCCGTGTTCTGAAGTTTTTACCGGTACCATTTTTGCATTGATCAGACTTTTTGATCGCTTTTCATTCATTTTTTATGATATAAGAAGTGACCAAAAATACGCTATGTTGGAATTTGGATTTTTTTTGCGCGTACGCCATTGACCGTGCAGTTTAATTAACGATATATTTTTATAGTTTGGACATTTACGCACGCGGCGATACCATATATGTTTATTTTTATTTACATTGTTTTTTTATGGGAAAAGTGAAGTGATTCAAACTTTTATTACGGAAGGGGTTAAATGACCTTTGTTAACTTTTTTTTTTTCACTTTTTTTTTTGAAGTGCTATAGCTCCCATAGGGACCTATAACATTGCACACACTGATCTTTTACCCTGATTTCTGCAAAGCCATAGCTTTGCATGGCTTAGCGAGACAGGGGCTCAGTTGCTCAAGCCTGTAGCTCAGGCTTGGAGCAATCAAACGCCGATCGGACGCGACGTAGCAAGGTAAGGGGGTCTCCGCTCGCGTCCTAGCTGATCGGGACATCGCGATTTTATTGCAATGTCATGATCAGCCCAACTGAGCTTCTGGGAAGCATTTAATTTCACTTTCAGGGGTTAATAGTACGCTGCACAACGATCGGTGGAATGCGGGGTCACAGCGTGACCCCGTTTTAAACACCAAGACCGGGTTCAGGGCGTACAGGTACGACCCGAGTCCTTTAGAGTTTAAGGACCAAGCCCAGCAGCATACATAAGCCAAGTAGTTCCTTAAAGACACAGTCAGGCGCAGGCAGCAGCAGTTCTTAGAGGGTTTCATAACCCCTAAGATTGAAAGATCAATGTTGAAATCTCTATTGAAGAGGTATGTTACCTAGTGCTATCATCAAAGAATTTAAGCCGAAGCCCAGCAGCATCCCTAAGCAAAGTAGTTCCTGAAACACACAGCCTGGAGCAGGCATCAGCATGAGTTTAATAGAGGGCTTCACAACCCCTAACATTAAAATGTTAATGTTGAAATCTGTATAGAAGATGTATGTTAGCTAGTGCTAACATCAAAACATTTTAGGCACAGGCCCAGCAGCATCACTAAACCATATAGTTGCTGAAACACACAGCCTGGATCAGGCAGCAGCAGAAGTACACAAGAGGGCTTAATAACCACTAACATTAAAAGGTGAATATTGAAATCTGTATAGAAGATGCATGTTAGCTAGTGCTAACATCAAAAATATTTAGGCATAGGCCCAGCAGCATCAGTAAGCCAAGTAGTTCCTGAAACACACAGCCTGGATCAGGCAGCAGGATGTGTACATAAGAGGGATCCACAACCCCTAAAATTTAAAGATCAATTTTGAAATCTCTATTAAAGAGTAGCTCCCACCATCCTATTTTTTTTCTCTGTCCCTGCCTATTGCCAATCTATCCCTAACCCCCTCCTTGCTTTTAATTTTTATTTTTACTATATTAAAAATGCCTTTTGTCTGCCTGGCAGTGTGCTCACTACCAGGCAGACTTCCCCAGCAGGCACCACATCACTGATGCCTGCTGGGGGGGGGGGGACTTCCGCCCTTAGTTCATCTACACAGGGTGCCTCCAGCTGTTTCACCACTTCAACTCCCAGCTTGCCCTGACATCTATTGGCTGTCAGGACATGCTGGGAATTGTAGTATTGAAACAGCTGGAGGCACCCTGTGTAGATAAACTATTAATTAGTTACATGCGGCGCTAGCCCGTCCCCTCCGTCTCCCTCCCCCCGCGTCATACCCCGTTCCCTCAATCACAACCCCACCCCCACCCCGCATACCCCGTTCCTTCCATCACAACCCACCTCCTGCATACCCCGTTCCCTCATCACACTTACTGCAGAGTCCGGCAGCGGGCGTGCAGGGACAGCGGCAGCGACGAGGCGGCGGCGGCTAAGTGCGGGAGGAGTGGCCTCCCAGCCAGTGGCCGTGGAGCCAATGCGCTCGCTCCCTGCCTGTCTGATTGACAGGCAGGGAGCGAGCGCAGGCTGAATGAAAAAGGACCGATGCCCGACCGCATCAGTCCTTTTTCAGGCGTGACGTCACGCCAGGCTGCAGCCGGTCACTAGGAGGGAGACCCCTAGTGGCCGGTTTTCAAATGTAAATTAAAGCATTTTAATTAAAAAAATAATAATAAAAGTATATTAGAGATATGTTGTAGTACATAAGTACTACAACATATCAAAAAATAAAGTTGGTGACAGTGCCCATTTAAGCATGTATGTTTGCAAGTGCTAACATAAAAGAAATTGTAGGTAATATCCAAGACAGTACCAGCAGCATCAGAAAACAATATATTGGCTGAATGACACAGCCTGGAGGTGGGGAAAGCATGAGGAGCCCATTTAGTGTCTGAATGGTCCAGCCTGGAGGTGACCAAAGCATAAGGAGACCATATAGTGGCTGAGTGGCACAGCCTGGAGTCGGCAGAAGCATAAGGAGACAAAATAATGACTTAATGAAACAGCCTTGAGGTGGCAGCAGCAGCATCAGGAGTCCTGAAAGTGACAGATTGGTGCGTGGGTGGCAATAACAGTACCCGGTGATGAAGGTGGCTGGAATGTTTGTAAATGGGGAGCAGTGCCTTAAATCTTTTTGGCACTCTCCATTTTTGTGAAGTGTTGGTGTAGCACCATGGTCAATCTACTCTGATGTATTTGGCATTGGTCGGTGGAAATCCTGGCTGATCCATGTCTGATTCATCTTCCCAAAGGTCAGTCTCTCCACATTTTTTGTGGACAGACGAGTTCTCCTTGGGGTGACTATGGCCCCCACCTCACTAAAGGCCCACTCTGATGGCACACTACTGGCTGGGCAGTACAGCTTTTCCAGGGCAAACTCTGCTAGTTGCGGCCATAAATCAAGTTTGGCTGCCCAGAAGTCCAGCGGTTCTTCAAGGTTTGTTGGCATGGCCATGCCAAGGTATGCCACCACCTGCAGGTTCAGGTCCTGCACCATGTCTACCTGCGGCTGATAAGTTGCTTCACTATGCGGGTGAAGAAAGGTACCCATCAGCAAATGTAGACTCAGGCTGCTGCTAAGGATGCTGGTACTGCTTCTGCCAGCCCACCCTTCCCCAGAAGCCATGGAAGTGGAAGGTGAGCACAGAGGGCCCCCCGAGTAAGACCTGCGAGTGGATGGACGATGGCGCCGATAGGCATCGGCCAACTGACTACGTAGGATCTCTCTGTAGTAGGTCATTTTGTCCTTCCTCTCAGTGAGTGTAAAAATGGCCCCCATTGTAGCAAGGGTCCAATAAGGTGGAGGGCCAGAAGTCATCCCGCTGCCGAATGTTGACAATTCGGAGGTCCCTACGCAAGCAGCTGAGCATGCATCATGCCATTTGTGCAAGTGACTCGGAGGGACTCCCTGCCTTCATCTCCCCTGTATACTGCCACAGTGTGTCTCGGTCCTCTATCTCGCCTTCCTCATAACCCTTTAGCTCCTCTAGTTGATAATGCTCCTCCTCTCCTGTCAGATGACTAGAAGCACCACCCATCTCATGAAACCTAAACTGTGCTCCACTGTGGACCTCATCCTCCTCCTCCAGTTCAGCCCCCACCAGGCTCATGTGGCCTTGAGATGTAGGGGCAACATCTCCATTGCCCTAACCAGCCATAGTTTCCAACACTTGTTGTAGGAAATGAAGCAGTGAAAAAGCGTTGTTCATCCTGCAATAATTGCTACTTACTAATAATGTGGCTTCTTCACAGGGCCTGAGCAAACGGCAGGAGTCAAGTATGAGCTGCCACTGGTTCCCATTGAAGTTACACAGGAGAGTACCCCTATCTGCTTGGATCATCAAGAAACAGATGATGGCTTTTCTCTGTTCATACAGTTGGTCCAAAATTTGGAGGGTGTAATTCAAACGTTTGGCAAAATCACAAATCAGACTATGTTGTGGGAGACTGTTCTGACGCTGCAGCTCAAGAAGGGTGTGCTTTGCGGTGTACGAGTGGCTGAAGTGCATGCAAACTTTCCTTCCCATTGTTAGGATGTTTTTCAAATGGGGAAAACTTCAGGAACTGCTTCACAAGCAGATTGAACAGGTGTGCAATGCCGGACGCATAACTCAGCCTTCCCAGTCGCAGCGCATGCAAGATGTTCTTCACGTTTTCAGTCACCATGGTTCCCATTTCCACAGCTATGGCCCCCCTATTTACATATATTGTCCTCTTGGAAAACCCACAATTTGAGACATCAACATGACCTTTCCAAACAGTCCTACATTCATACTGCTCGAAAACACCAAAAAACCTTATGACCTGCACCTAAAAATTCTAAATTTTATGGCAAGACAAGACGCTTCGTATTATGCTATTTAACTTCTTTACTGAAACTCAGCAGCCAATAAGTATTGTAAGTATTAACAGAAAAAATACTTTTTTATAATATAACAAAGGGTATGTGAACATGCAACCTAGGGTGCAACCTAGTATGAGGTCCCGTGCCATCAGCCAATCATACTGCATCACAGATAATAAAGGTGACCAACACACAGGTATCTCCCTTCTTCTTTGCTGCTCAGCAGAGTGACTAGATAAGTATAATTTTCTCTCACAGAATTTACTCATTTAATGGTCATTTATTTATTCTCATTAATTAACTATTAATAAATTGTCCTTTCCTCTATTATTCACACCTTTATCCCCTACATTTACCCCTTCTGTATAAAAATTTTTTTATATATACTTTCACTACGGTTCTTTATCCCTTCATTCAGCATATTCTGCTCATTATTCCCGGTTCTATTCGGTTATTCCGGTATCCGTTACCTCTCCGTACCCCTCTTATCCCTCACCTTGTTCCTGTCTCTCTCTTCAGCGCCATAATCGCCATTGTCGCAACCCGCGCGCTCCTATACTTCTCCGGCGCTTGCACAAGTCTCGCGAGACTTGCTGACAGAGAGGTCGTCCTCTGTCTAGCGTCCTCGGGATTTCGTCATTCTCCTCTGAGTGACGGAACCCGAAGGACGCATATTTCTCCTCACAAATCTCCTCTTCACAAAAGTTCATTCATGTATCCTTTTCTTTTAAAAAATAATAATTTACATCATTTCTTAGCTTATACTGCCACCCAGTGGCTGTTTTCGGTATATATTTCTTCATTTATTTCACTTCAGTGAATTCTTTTCATATATCTTTAATTAATTATTTTGTAATTAACTTAATTATTTGTATATAAGTATTATTCCTTAATTTTATTCCTTCAGATACCCTTTTGTGTCCCTATCTACTTATTATTTCAGAATGTCTGAGGAAAATAAAAATGTATCCACTGAAAATGTCCTTTCAGAAAATTTGCAATCTCTGGTGGACGCTTCTATTGCCAAGTCCATTAATACAGCGGTACAATCCGCAGTCTCTGCCCTGCAGGGCTCTATTGATAAATCAGTATCTCTGGCCATAGCCCGCTCTAATTCAACCAATGTGGGTTCTTTACCTCCCCTAACTCCTTCGGACCAATTCTGGTCCCCAGAAGAGTCAGTGTCCCAATTGGCTAAGGGACTTAAGGGGCCAGGTAAGGCAAAGTCCAAGAGACGCCATTCTAATGACGGCCCTTACTCCTCTAAACAAAATAAAAATACCTCAGGAGTACGCCAAGATTCATTACATTCTCAAGCTATAGAATCTACTCATTATTCTAACTCTAGTGGTTCTAAACCACAAGATTTACCCTCAACCCGTGAGGAAGCGCAATCCAGTAAGGTTAAGAAATCAGGCTTCAGGGCCAAACCAAACTCCTTCAGGGTATCCTCCTCCGATGAGTCGGCTGACTCGGACATTGAGGAGATACTATATGTTACGGAGGACAGTGATCCCAATCATGACGACCCTGGCAGCCAGGAAGAAACTAAGTTAACTGAGTCGGGTGACGCATATTTTGACCCAGCATTGATATGTCATTCACGTTCTGGGGAATGGCTTCCAAAAGCAAAGGTAGCCGAATTTATTTCATTGTGGGCCAATAAACCACTTGACAAACCGTCACGTAATAAATTAAAGGCAGAATGTCCCAGACCAACTCTGCCAAATAATGCCTCTCATACCCCGGAATTAGATCCACTCATTGCTAAATTTCTTTTTAAAACGGGTAACAACCCAAAAAAGGGAGTGGATAGAAGTTTCAAGTCCTGTCAGGACAAGTTAATGGACCTATTGGGTCCTCTGACAAAAATTCTAAATTTGGCAGAAGAGGCATCTACTTCTGATACAACGGTGGATCCCGAAACCCTTAAAGGGTGGGCCCAAAGGGCCATATGTATTTTTGGGAATGCTAACGCTTCCCTCTCCAACGAGCGTAAGCGCTCCATCCTATTAAAAATAGATCCCCAACTAACCAATTTGGCCACGGTACAACCACCAAATCCTACCAAAGGCATGCTCTTTGGTGATAATTTTATTAAAGAGCTAAATAAATATGTCGGCCTATTCTCATCCCTGAATAAGGCCCAAGTATCATTGAAAAAAGTTTTTCCCAACGGGTTTTTGGGAAGGCCGGAAGAGGTCGGGCCGCTTTTCCGGCCGTTCCTCCCAAAATCAATATCACAGAGGCTCCTACTCCCATACATCACAATCCTCAGGCCACTCCTCCGCCCCCCCTCCCCCCTTCTTTCCATACAGGGGCAGACCATGGAGGGCCAGAGGTCACAGAGGAATCCCTCGTTCAAGACCTCCCACAGGTAAGCCTACCTCAGTCTTCTTCCCAAAATAATCCGCTGGGGGGAAGACTCCTGTATTTTTCCCACAATTGGACTACGATTACGTCCGACTCCTGGATCCTAAACACGGTCCAGGGCTATCAAATACAATTTGTCCCTCCACCAATACAAACCTACTTACCACATCCGATTCACTTCTCTCAAACAGACAAAACTCTTATAGATCAAGAAATCAGAGAATTATTTGCCAAACAGGCAATTATTCCGGTTCCATTCCAATCACCAGGTTTTATCAGCAATCTTTTTCTGGTGAAAAAGAAAGATGGAGGTCACAGACCTGTGATCAACTTGAAACTCTTGAACAATCTAGTTATCTATCGCCACTTCAAAATGGAGGGCATACATCTACTAAGAGACATCCTATTGCAACAGGATTGGCTTGTAAAAATAGACTTAAAAGAGGCATATCTCACTGTTCCAATTCATCCTTCCTTTCAGATGTTCCTACAATTTCTTTGGGAAAACCAAAAATGGCAGTTTACTTGGCTTCCTTTCGGCCTATCATCAGCTCCTTGGTGCTTTACAAAACTACTGAAACCAGTAGTAGCTTCTCTCAGAAGTCGAGGAGTTCGTCTTATCATCTATCTAGACGACATTCTCCTTATGGCCCAATCAAAAGAGTTACTTTTGCTCCACTTGAACTGGACCCTATCTCTTCTTATTCATCTAGGTTTTCTGATAAACTACAAGAAATCAATCCTAGTCCCTTCTCAGAACCTAGAGTTTTTAGGCTTCATGATCAACACTCAGTTGACCACTCTAAGTCTTCCTTCAAGGAGATTAAAAACCATTTGGAAGGAGATCAAACAAATTCTCCTCAAAGATATAATTTCTTTGCGAACGATTGCTCGGATTGTAGGCCTCTTGTCAGCCTCAATTCAGACCATTTTCCCGGCTCCCCTTCACTACAGGGCTCTTCAACGTTTAAAGATTCGTCATTTAAGGGAAGGTCTCGGTTACTCCGACGAAAATCCCCTATCTCCAGAAGCCAGAGAAGAACTCCTCTGGTGGCTCACTCACATAGAGTCCTGGAATGGAAAAGCAATTTTCCATCCGAATCCGGACATCATTATAGAATCCGATGCGAGTCTTTCCGGATGGGGAGCTCGCTGCGGTTCTCTCTCCACTGGAGGGAAATGGTCCCAGACGGAATCTCAACTACACATAAATTGCCTGGAACTTCTAGCGGGATTTTTTGCTTTGAAGAGTTTTGCAAAAAATTCCTCCCATTGTTGTATCCTCCTTCGTATGGACAACATTTCTGCTGTCCAATACATCAACCACCTGGGAGGTACGAATTCCAAAATTCTTGCAGACTTTGCCAAAGATTTTTGGCATTTCTGTTTGGACAAAAACATCATTCTGAAAGCAGAATACTTACCAGGGATTTCCAATGCAGTAGCGGATTGGTATTCATGCTATCTCCCTGACTCCAGCGATTGGAAACTTCTTATTCCGATCTTTCAATCAATCAATTCTTTATGGGGTCCTCTTCACATAGATCTCTTTGCTTCCCGTTTGAATACCCAGTTACCTCTGTTTTTCAGTTGGCGTCCAGACCCAGAAGCTCTAGGGGTGGACGCCTTCCTGAAATCCTGGCCTCAGAAAACCCTGTATGCTTTTCCTCCATTCAATCTAATTCCACGAGTTCTCTTTCAAACCTCGATCCAGAAAGCCACGCTAGTTCTTGTAACGCCACTCTGGCCAACTCAATCGTGGTTTCCCCAAGTCTTACACCTGCTCATAGACCTTCCCCGTCTCCTTCCTTCCTCTCACAATCTCCTCTTGGATCCTCAAGGGAACTACCACCCTCTGATTTTAGCAGGCCATCTACCTCTGGTGGCTTGGATGATTTCGGGTCGCCAAGATCTGACTTCCAGTTTTCAAAATCAACTCAAGACATCCTTTCAGATGCATGGGCCCCGGGTACCAAGTCAGCTTACGGATCAGCCTGGAGACTTTGGTCTCATTGGTGCGATCAACGACACTTGGATCCCTTACGAACATCTATATCCCATATCTTAAATTTTCTTATCAGAATCATTTGATGCTGGTAAAGCCTACAGAACAATTAATCTCTATCGCTCAGCAATCTCCTCTAAACACCTTCCTATAGATTCCATCCCTGTGGGTAGACACCCTTTAGTTTGCCAACTTCTAAAAGGTATATGTTTTCGTAGGCCTCCTCTTCCTAAATATAATTGTACTTGGAATGTAACAGTTGTGCTTGATATGTTTATTTCCTGGGATGATAATGATAATTTATCATTAAAATTCCTATCCTTTAAACTCACTACCCTTTTATGCCTCATCTACGTCAAAAGGGTTTCTGATGTTAAATCATTAGATATATCTCGCAGACAGTTTACACCTCAAGGTGTTGTTTTTTCGGTATATCGGCGTACTAAAACAAATCTCCATTCTGTTTTTTACCTTTTGTGTTGTACATTGTCTTCATCCTTATGAATCCCGAACTGAATCTCTTCGGAGTCCATCTTCCTCCCAAATATTAATCTCCTTTTGTAAACCTCACGCTCCAGTCTCCTCCCCCACTCTTGCTAGATGGGTTAAACAAACCATGCACCTTGCTGGTATTGACATTTCCAAATTTACAGCTCATTCTACCAGAAGTGCAGTCTCCACCAAACTTTTCCAATCCGGCGCTTCTCTTTCACACTTATTGAAAGCGGCCAATTGGTCCTCTGATTCTACTTTCAAAACCTTTTACTTTAGACCTGAATCTCATGTTTCTATGTTATTATTGGGATAAGATTCATTTTTTATTACTTTTATGTTTATTTCGATTAAGCTTTGAACTAGCATAATATGAAGCGTCTTGTCTTGCCAGAAAATTGGGAATTTTCCTATCCTAAGTGACGGAAAATTGGGATTTTATTAAAGACAAGACGCGAGTATTATCCCTCCCTAAACCCATCCCTATAACATGTCCTATATCTCTAATCTTCCAACAGCTCCACAATAGGATCCAATCACCGTTGGACATCAACTTTGACGTCATCTCATGGGACCTACATTCATTTGACTTCCATTTCTCCCTGCATTATCTTCGTGATCAACTTCCTGTACCTTCCATCACCTTGATGATTGCTGCAAAGAAGAAGGGAGATACCTGTGTGTTGGTCACCTTTATTATCTGTGATGCAGTATGATTGGCTGATGGCACGGGACCTCATACTAGGTTGCAGACTAGGTTGCATGTTCACATAACCTTTGTTATATTATAAAAAAGTCTTTTTTCTGTTAATACTTACAATACTTATTGGCTGCTGAGTTTCAGTAAAGAAGTTAAATAGCATAATACTCGCGTCTTGTCTTTAATAAAATCCCAATTTTCCGTCACTTAGGATAGGAAAATTCCCAATTATAAAGATGGCAGCATAAGAGAAAATTACACATTTAGAACCCAAAAACTCATTCCAGTTTTTCAGTTCAAAATACAGGCCTACCTCCTCCCCTTTAGCCTGCCTGTCCACCTCCAAAAATATAATTTTTACCAATTATACACTCCTCCTTTGCTTTGGAATGAGCAAAGAGTAAAGTTGCCATATGCTGCCATTCTTTCATCTATTCGTTCTCCTACATCTACTTTCCCAAACCATACTAAACTCATAGGGGGAGATTTATCAAAACCTTTCCAGAGTAAAAGCTGCCCAGTTGCCCATAATAACCAATCAGCTCGCTTCTTTCATTTTTAACAAGGCCTCTGCAAAATAAAGGAAGCAATCTGATTGGTTGCTATGGGCAACTGGGCAACTTTTCTTTTGTACAGGTTTTGATAAATCTCCCCCATACTGTTCTCAAGTCGCCAAGTTATCGGATTACCTGGCCCAAAAATTTTGGATTATAAAAGGGTAGCAACATAAGGGAAAATTACATATTTTGAACCCAAAAACCCATGAGTATTTCAGATTCAAAACACAGGCCTCCTCCTCCCCTTCAGCCTTCCTGTCCATCTCCAAAATTGGCTTTTTTTAAAACCAATTTTACACTACTCCTTTGCTTTGAAAAAAGCAAACAGTATAGTTTCCATATGCTGCCATCCTTTCATCTATTCGTCCATCTACACTTATACCATACTACACTCATACTGTTCTCAAGTCGCCAAGTTATCGGACTACCTGGCCCAAAATTTGTGGATTATAAAAGGGTAGAGGCATAAGGGAAAATTACACATTTTGAACCCAAAAACCCATGAGTATTTCAGATTCTAAATGCAGGCCTCCTCCTCCTCTTCAGCCTTCCTGTCCATCTCCAAAATTGGCTTTTTTAACCAATTTTACACTACTTCTTTGCTTTGAAAAGAGAAAACAGTACAGTTTGCGTATGCTGCCATCCTTTCATCCATTCGTCCTTCTACACCTATACCATACTACACTCATACTGTTCTCAAGTCGCCAAGTTATCAGATTACCTGGCCCAAAATTTGATTTGTGGATTATAAAAGGGTAGAGGCATAAGGAAACATTGCACATTTTGAACCCAAAAACCCATGAGGGTTTTCAGGTTCAAAATGTAGGCCTCCTCCTCCCCTCCAGCTTTCCTGTCCATCTCCAAAATTGTCCTTTTTACCAATTTTACACTCCTCTTTTGCTATGAAATAAGCAAATAGTAAGGTGCAAGTATGCTGCCATCCTTTCATATATTTGTCGTCCTTCACCTATTTTCCCAATTCAAACCATCCTACATGCATACATGTCTGATGTGGCTAAATAGTTCTACTAAATTAAGAGAACAATGGAGGTTCAATTGCTAGTAGAGTGTCTCAGATAATGCCCTTATGTAAAGGCACTTCTTAATAAATGGACATGGAAGGCAAAGCTCTATCCTACATAGCATTCAATTTTACAATGACATAAAATGATGACAGAGGGACATAAGCATTTTTAGAAGATAGTGGGTATAAATGGTTTGCCTTTACTTACTCTTGAAAACCAGGCACAGTATGCAAGTGAGGTTTGTGATGCATCTGGTAAAAGCCCAACTATTCAAACCGCTATAACAAAACTGATATGCCCAGTCCATTGTGGAAAAATTGTGCTCCAAGGGCTCAATCATGCACACACTAGACAGAGGCGGGTAAGAAATCTTATACATAAACTATCAAATACAATAATAACTTAATTGCTTGTGCTAAAGTATCTTACAGCTACCCAATTGCCTAAACACGATGAGGGAGATTAATCAAAAAATGTGTCGAGGAAAGGTTGCCCAGTTCCCCATAGCAACCAATCACATCCCTTGTTATATTTTTGACAAGTCCTTTGCAAAATTAAATAAGCTATCTGATTGGTTGCTATGGACAACTAGGCAACTTTTCCTCTCAACAGGTTTTGATAAATCTTCCCTCTTCACTTCTAGAGATTTTCCTTAAAATAGCTTTTCCTGTATAGCTATGCCCCCCTATTTACTTATATTGTCCTCTTGGAAAACCCACAATTTGAGACATCAACATGACCTTTCCAAACAGTCCTACATTCATACTGCTCGAAAATCGGCAGAAAAACTGATGACCTGAACCTAAAATTCTGAATTATAAAGATGGCAGCATAAGAGAAAATTACACATTTAGAACCAAAAAACCCATTCCAGTTTTTCAGCTCAAAATACAGGCCTACCTCCTCCCCTTTAGCCTGCCTGTCCACCTCCAAAAATAGCCCTTTTTTTTTTTACCAATTATACACTCCTCCTTTGCTTTGAAATAAGCAAAGAGTAAAGTTGCCATATGCTGCCATTCTTTCATCTATTCGTTCTTCTACATCTATTTGCCCAAACCATACTAAACTCATAGGGGGAGATTTATCAAAACCTGTCCAGAGAAGGGGGCGGAGCTAGCCACGAGCTGAGGAAGACACACGGATGCAGAGCTCCTGAGGCAAAGCCTCTCTACCAGCTATTTTGTAGTTGAAGGAATCCCCTAAAATTCCCACAAATACTTCTGAGGGGTTCCTGATGACCCCGGGATCCACTACATACCTTGGCCGCCTGTTTGGAACCGGATTTGCCCAGATACGGCCTGTGCAGCTGGACGGCCGGGGACCACCAGCGCCATCTTGCTGCCTGTGCACGGCGAGCCGAGAGGAGGAACCACCATAGTGCTTGCGGCGGGCAGAGTGAAGGCGACACCCGCAGTGAGTACTGACCGGCTCCCCCGGGCTGAGACAGGTCTGCCTGTGGTCCCCCCTTGCCGGGGAGGATTGCGTGACCATACTGCGGGAGTGAGCAGCGGATACCTGTAAAGCGGACGGGTGCGGGAGACCCGCCGCCACCATCTTGCGGTCCTGATCTCCCCCTCTTGAAAGAGTCCTGCAGTGAGTGGGGATCGCCCCGGGCCACCCAAGAATAAGAGACTCGGACTTGCCTTGGTCAGCCGACTGGTGCTGTGCCCGGCGGGTGCTTCTCGGCCCCTGCTTCATATCAGACTTCCCCTTGCTCCTCGCTGGTCTGGCGCAGTGCGGCTCCGGCACGTGTGCATGGTGGGAGTACAGTCCCGGTCTGGCTCTCTGTTGCAGTCGACGGGTGGGAGCTTGCCACGCAGCGCTCCAGGCGTAACAGCAGGAGTCCTGGGCATTGCAGCGGAGCATAAGAGTACCTAGGGCACGGTGCAGGGGCAGATAGGTGCAGTGGCCCCCCCCCCTTTGCTCGCTTCCCTGGGCTGCCCTGTGGCCATTGCTAGCTTGTCTGTCTGTTGCTGTGGGGCTGCTGGGGCACTGCATGGGGTGCTTGTGAAGTGGAGAGATCCGGCTGTGTGGCCAGCATCTGCCTGTGCCCTCTGAGTGTGGCAATTGAAACTGCCCTTCTGTTGTACACCATGCCACCAATATATATCACCTCCAGAGGACGTGACTCCTATACAAAGAGAGACCTCCCATAGTGTCTCCACACAAAGAGGTTGCTGAAGGAGAAGTGCCAAGGACTGCTCCCAATAAAACCTAAATTCTCTCATTCTCCACTCTATCTACACATCCACGGACACTGAGCAAATTCATATACTGTGTTTCACAAGTTGCTTCATTGAGAACTAGTCTTCCTATACAGTAGCCCTCTGCTACCATCTAGTGACCAACCAGTGGTACTACATCTCTCATGCCTTGAGAAGTATAAAGGATCAAGTTGACTCTGCTTCTGTTCAATTGCTAGCCTCCCCACCCCTGGTGTACCAGCAGCCAATAGCTGGTGTAACACACAACTCTCCCCCTCACAAGCCAAGTGGGGACTGATGCCATGAAATAACATGCCTTAATATTTGTACTGTTAAGCTCTCCATACCCAGCTCTCCATACAACAAAAAAGGCAGTATTGACACTTTTATGAAAAGATCCAAATCTTCTGACTCAAGAAAATCTATTGAAATTGCTTCCATGCAGGGAAAATACTCGACGCCTAAGGCACGCAAAGAACCTACTGTGGAGCGCGAAAGCGACTCTGAAGAACTGGTCTTGAATAATTTTTTACCCGTGTCAGGCACATTTATGGACAGACTTCTCAGGAACGCCCTAGAACCAGTCACTAAGAAGATTCAAGATCTAAAATCAGACATTAGACAAATTGGTAGCAGAGTGGAACAGTTGGAAACTGCGCACACACAAGTAGTGGCCTATACAGTAGCCTTTACCTCAGCTATGGGCTCCTGCCAAAACCACTTAAATAAAGTCATTGACTGGCTTGAGGACCAAAACAACCGGAGTAGAAGAAACAATTTGCGAATTAAAGGACTCCCAGAGGTGGTACTACCAGAATCGCTGAATGCCACATTGAAACTTATTTTCATACGCATTTTAGGTGAGGCATACCCCCTAGAGATCCAAATAGAGAGGGCTCACAGATCTCTTCGGCAAAACCCAGAGCTCAAGACCCGCCTCGCGATGTGATATGCCGCTTGTTAAACTCCACGGTGCGCGATGATATTCTACGGAAAGCAAGAACATGCCAAGACCTGAGATTGCCGTCTTCCAAGATCTTGCTAGGATAACTATTTCAAAAAGAGGAACGCTGCGCACACTGACAACATACTTACGCTTAAAGAACATTCTATACAGATGGCTCTTTCCCTTTGGAATTTCCTTCGCTGTGGAGGGCAAGAGGTTCATAATCAGGAATAGGCAGGACTTGACACCGGCCCTGGAGGCCCTGGACCGAACCGACATGGATATTCCAGATTGGTCCGCTGTTACTGACCTTACTGAGCTTCCTACTATAACACCTCCTACTCCGTGGGAGGGTGTTGGATCCCAAAAGTCCCAAAAGAAGAAAAAGAGCCACAAGATGACACCTAAACGTATTGACATGGACTCTGTCTGAATCATCTTTGCTGTTTCCATATCAGACTTCTACATGTCAGGATTGATACATTTCCTTGCCCACGTAGTTAACTTATCTGTGAATGCTAGACATGGACGGGCGCAGTAGCCCAAATGCCCTCAGCGGGCAGGAACTTGATCCAATATATCCCAATTAACCTCTAGTGTGGGTTCTAATACCTATTGTGACCCAGCTATAGATCTTAGTCACTAGTAGAGATGAGCGAATCGAAGTTGACGAACCCGAATTCGTTACGTATTTCATGAAAAATTTGATTCGCAACGAATATGAATATCGCCGCGATTCTATCGCACAAATCGCTTCATTAAACTCCATTTTACAGCGTTCCAGGCTATTGGAGACCTAAGATGGCGGATCCACATGTGAGTACATGGGGCAGGGGATTATGGGAGGGCGGGAAACAGCGGCAGGAATGAACGTAGGCGGGCTGACCCTGAACCACATGTGAGATGCAGCCTATCAGTGTTCACTGACCCCTGTGATGTCACAGCCCCTATATAATTGGCGGCCATCTTGCCTCTCTTCATTTCATCTATGCACTCAGATGGAGAGGATGGGACTGCGTGTGTGTGAATAGCTCATACCACAGCGTTACACTGCAACTGCTAGTCACATCAGCATTAGGGAAAGACAGGAGTGCAGAGTGCTGTGCTGTTACTCTGAGAAGGATCATTGATAGCTAAACCTCCTATTCACGTTATTGAGCATTGCAGAAGAGAGGGACAGATAGCTGTCAGCTGCCTCATACAGATCTCCAAGCTGCCTGAATTTTCTGAAGCATCTTATCACCTAATTTTTCAGCCCAATTGAGTTTTTTTTGCTCCACAAATCTTCTGCTGCTCAGAATTGTGTGACAAAGTGCAATTTAGGGTTTAATCCCTGGATTTCTTTTTTTTGTGGTGCTGCACTGTTGGGTCCTGCTGCTGTTCAGAAATAAGTCATATTAGTGTGGACTTTAGTGCCTTTTTACAATTTTTCACCTGTTACTCTGTCTCTGTGCTAAAGTAAGTGTAATACCACACGTTATACACCTGCCGGTGTATTAAAGAAAAAAAAGTTTTTCCTGCGTACAAATACGCTTTTTCAGTGGCCTTATCATTGCAAAGGGCCTACATACAAACAAATAGCGTACCATATACCACCTTTTTTTCTGTCTCTGTGCTAAATTCAGTGTTATACCACACGTTATACACCTGCCGGTGTATTAAATTAAAAAAAAGGTTTTCCTGCGTACAAATACGCTTAACAGTGGCCTTATCATTGCAAAGGGCCTGAATACAAGCAAATAGCGTACCATATACTACCTTTTTTTCTGTCTCTGTGCTAAATTAAGTGTTATACCACACGTTATACACCTGCCGGTGTATTAAAGAAAAAAAAGGTTTTCCTGCGTACAAATACGCTTTTTCAGTGGCCTTATCATTTCAAAGGGCTTACATACAAGCAAATAGTGTACCATATACTACCTTTTTTTCTGTCTCTGTGCTAAATTCAGTGTTATACCACACGTTATACACCTGCCGTGTATTAAAGAAAAAAAAAAAGTTTTTCCTGTGTACAAATACCCTTAACAGTGCGCTCATCATTGCAAAGGGCATACATAGAACCAAGTAGTGTACTATTTACTACCTGTCATTCTGTCTCTGTGCTAAATTCAGTGCTATTCCATACATTAGTATACACCTGCTGGCAGGGGCGGATCCAGAGTCGAGTCTCGGGAGGGGCACTATTAGAGTATTTTGTGTTGGCGGACAGAAAACAAGATGTTGCTCACGGAACTTGCAATATTATTAAATGTATCATACAGTCCTAACCTTGTTTAAGACTCTTAGGCCATGTTCACATGTCAGAATGGGAAAGTGCTAAAGAGGTTTTTACCATTTAAAACTACAGCTCCCAGTATGACCTAAGCAGTGGTAAGGGGATGCTGGGAGTTGTTGTTTCACCCATCATTACTGCAGAACTTACAAGTGACTCCAGCTCTGATAGGACACAGTAAGGAGAACACAGAATGATATCAGTGACTACAGGTGACGTCTTCTCTATAGTCTTTCCTTATCTAATTCAGATGCTACATACCGCCAGGAATTGTTCCAGCTATATTTTCTCTCAGCAGAACTTGACGCCCAGATGGTTTCTATGTCAGCGGATTCTGATCCTCTATATGAAAACAATAATTATTATAATACTGCCAAACACTGTATTCTTCTAATACAATACAGCCACACACCCTCTAAATATAATTCTGACACACTGTACCTCCTGAATATACAACACACTGTACCCTCTGAATATAATACCGCCACACACCGTACCCTCTGTATATACTACTATCACACACTGCACCCTCTGAATATAATATTATCACACACTGCACTCTCTGAATATAATACTACCACACACTGTGCCCTCTAAATTTAATACTACCACACACTGCACTCTGTGAATATAACTTGCTGTGCAGTGCACCCTCTGAATAAAATACCCAAATGTTTTGTGGCCCATAAAAAACATACCACCCCAGAAATTCCTCATCATATACACTATACTTCTGAAATACAAAACACTCTGTGCCTTCACATATAGTAATAATGCCCCATCTTGTGCCCTTACATATAATAATTATGACCCGTCCTGTTCCCCCCACATAATAATAATGCCCTCTGTCCTGTGCCCCTAACATATATTGCCCCCTGTGCTGTGCCCTTCACATATAATGCCCCCATTCTTTGCCCCTCACATATAATGCCCCCATCATGCGCCCCTCACATATAATGCCCTGTGCTGTGCCCTTCACATTTAATGCCCCTGTTCTTTGCCCCTCATATATAATGCCCCCATCATGCGCCCCTCACATATAATGCCCCCTGTGCTGTGCCCCTCACATATAATGCCCCCTGTGCTGTGCCCCTCACATATAATGCCCCCATCCTGTTCCCTGAGGGGGCATTATATGTGAGGGGCACAGCATAGGGGGCATTTTATGTTTGGGGCACATGACAGTAGCATTATTTGTGAGGGGCACAGCACAGGGCGCATTATATGTGAGGGGCGTTTGACGGGGGCATTATATGTGAAGGGCGCATGATGGGGGCATTATATATGAGGGGTGCATGATGGGGGCATTATATGTGAAGGGTGCATGATGGGGGCATTATATATGAGGGGTGCATTATGGGGCATTATATGTGAGGGGCACAGCACAGGGGGCATTATATGTGTGGGGCAAAGCACGGGGCATTATATGTGTGGAGCACAGCACAGGTGGCATTATATGTGTGGAGCACAGCACAGGGGGCATTATATGAAATAATGCCTCCTGTGCTGTGCCCCTCACATATAATGGCCCCTGTGCTGTGCCCCTCACATATAATGCCCCCTGTGCTGTGCTCCACACATATAATTTATATGTGTGGGGCACAGCACAGGGGGCATTATATGTGAGGGGCACAGCACAGGGGGCATTATTTGTGAGGGGCACAGCACAGGGGGCATTATATGTGAGGGGCACAGCACAGGAGGCATTATTTCATATAATGCCCCCTGTACTGTGTGCCACACATATAATGCCCCCTGTGCTGTGCCCCTCACATATAATGCCCCCTGTGCTGTGCCCCCCACATATAATTTATATGTGTGGGACACAGCACAGGGGGCATTATATGTGAGGGGCATAGCACAGGAGGCATTATTTCATATAATGCCCCCTGTGCTGTGCCCCTCACATATAATGCCCCCTGTGCTATGCCCCTCACATATAATGCCCCCTGTGCTGTGCCCCACACATATAATTTATATGTGTGGGACACAGCACAGGGGGCATTATATGTTAGGGGCACAGCACAGGGGGGCCCCCTGCCATGTGCTCTTCCCATATAATGCCCCCTGTGCTTTGCCCTGTAGCCCCTCACATTAAATATTCCCTTTTCCCAAGTTTTTAAATCCCCCTCCCCCTCCTCCTGTACGATATAGTTCACCCAATCCCCTGGGCCCTGAGCATACTCTTCAGTACTTACAGTATGCGGGCTGCGGGGACAGGATCTCCGGGCATCGGCGCGATGATGTGACGTCATCGCGCCAGCCTCTAGTGGATCGCGTCCTCGCAGCTCACCCACTGTGTAATCACAGCATGTGAAAGTTAGTGAATGGTGGAGCAGGAGCTTACAGCTTCGGCTCCACCATGCAAGGTGGTGGGGCGGGTGCTGCATGCTGCAATCTCGGGGGGGGGGGGGGGGGAGGGGGGGGCAATTTCCCCGTTGTCCCCCCCTGGATCCGCCACTGCCTGCTGGTGTATTTAAAAAAACAAAAAGTGTTTTTTCTGCATAGAAATACGCATACCAGTGCGCTCATCATTGCAAAGGGCATACATACAACAAAGGAGTGTACTATTTAGTAACTGTTATTCTGTCTAGGGCCTATATACTTTGAATGGACAGCCGTAAGTAATCGCCTGCTGCTGTTCTATACCCTCATAAACGCACTAAGTATGTCAGGCAGGGAAGTGCCAGGACGTGCACAGAGAAGGGGCAGAGGCCTACATATGTCAGGCAGAGTTGGCAGCAGACTTGGGGCGAGTGGCAGCAGGAGTCGCAGCAATAGGCCTGAGCTCCCGTTAACACCCAGCCGTCGTGTTGTCGACCCATCTCTCCTCGTCAATTGGTTTGCACACTCATCCCCATCATCACAAGCGACATCTGACAACCCCAGTCAAGAGTCGGTGGGTTCCTCAGACACAACCCTCAGTTGGCATGGCCCGGGAGCAGTCCCTGTAATCCCATTGCCTTTGTCCTATGCTGTTCCCTCTCCCAAAGAAGTATCTCATGCTTTGGGTTCAGCTCCACTCTTTAGTGAGGACGATGTAATAGAGGACAGTCAGCATCTAATGGGCAGCCAAGAATGTGAGGAGACATGCGTCCCTTGCTCCGCAAGGCGGGCAAGTATTGATGCAGAGAGTGACGTGGGAGGCGGTGTTTCAATTGTTCAGGGTCCTGAGGCAGACACTGTTGTGGAACACAAGGAGGACATCAGTGACGTGCACACATCTTTTGATGAGGATGAAGCCGATCGCAATTGGGAGCCAGGTGCGGAAGCCGGGGCTTCATCATCAGGAGAAGAGATTTGCTCTTTGTCTATGAGGCAGCAAGGCGGTAGCACGGTTGGCAATCAGCGTGGTGGTGGCAGTAGTGGAAATTCAGGAGCCAAACGTGCCAGGGGGAGACCACCTGCTTCGCGGCAAACTACCATTCAGGGAGGTAGTGGAACAGGGGTTCCTGGAGACGGTGCCAATAGCAGTGAAATAGTGCGAACTGCGGGTGGGAAAATCAGCTACTCTGCGGTGTGGTTGTTCTTCATAAAGAATCCGGAGGACCTTAGCGTAGTCACATGCAAAATCTGTTGGCAGAAAGTGAAACGTGGCCAGGGTCCCAATCTCGGCACCACGGCCCTGCGTCAACACATGATTCGCCACCATAAAGCGGCCTGGGATATCCGTGGCTCCGAGGTAGTGGTTCAGCCTGCTGCATCACCCAGTGGCCATCCGCTCCCTCCGTCATCCAGCCAAGGCTCCACCACCTCAGCCGAAGGGAGCATTGTGTCAAACCCTCCTTCTTGCGCTCCTGCTTCTTCCGCTCGTAGTCAGCCATTCCGCCAACAATCGATCGGCGAAGCCATGTCCAAGAGACAACAGTATGCGCCCACTCATCCAACGGCGCAGAAGTTGAATGTGCTCCTGTCCAAGTTGCTGGTGTTGCAGTCCCTCCCTTTCCAACTGGTGGACTCTGCAGCTTTCAGGGAATTGATAGCTTGTGCCGAGCCGAGGTGGAGAGTCCCAAGCCCTCATTTCTTTGCGAAGAAGGCAGTACCAGCCCTGCATAAGTTTGTACAATAGAAGGTGGGACAGTCCTTGAGCCTGTCGGTGTGTTCAAAAGGGCACGGCAGCACCGACGTGTGGAGCTGTAACTACGGGCAGGGACAATACATGTCTTTTACGGCCCACTGGGTAAATGTTGTTCCTGCACAGCCACAACAGCAACTGGGACAGGTCACACCGCTTCCTCCTCCACGCTCTCGCTCCCAGGCAGTTGGTCCTTTTACAGTGTGCACCTCCTTCTCCTCCCCCGTGTCCTCGGCCTCCACTGCACGTCCAAATCTCAGTGGCCCTTCATCGTACCACATGTGTAGGGCACAGCGGTGTCAAGCCATCCTTCACATGGTTTGCCTTGGCGAACGGAGTCACACAGGGGAGGAACTGCTGAAGTTCATTATGGAAGAAATCCGAGTATGGCTTACTCCACGAAATCTGGAAATGGGAACCATGGTGACCGACAATGGGAAGAACATTGTGGCCGCGCTGCGACAAGGAAGTGTGAAACATTCGCCCTGCATGGCACACGTGTTGAATCTGGTTGTCAAGAAGTTCATCAAGTCTTCACCCCATTTGCAAGACGTCCTGACAAAGGCAAGGAAACTGTGCATGCACTTCAGCCACTCGTACACCGCCAAGCACACTTTGCTTGAGCTGCAGCGTCAGAATGGTATCCCACAACATAGTCTCATTTGTGACGTTGCCACATGTTGGAATTCCACCCTGCATATGTTGGACAGACTATACGAACAAAGAAAAGCCATCACAGATTTTTTAATGATGCAAGCAGATAGGAGTACTCCCCTGTGTAACTTCAATGTGAATGAATGGCAGCTCATACGTGACACCTGCCGTTTGCTGAGGACCTTTGAGGAAGCCACATTTTTTGTTCGTCGCTCGAATTATGCCATGAACGACGTAATTCCACTCCTACATTTACTCAAAAAAATTATTGAAAACATGGCTGGTCACGGCAATGGAGATGTTGCGCCTACATCAGAAGGCTACATGAGTCCTGTGGGGTATGAACTGGAGGAGGATGATAAGGGGCAGAGCGGAGCACAGTTTACGGTGGATGAGATGGCCGGAGTTTCTGGTCATTGGACAGGAAAGGAGGAGCAGGAGCAGCCAGAGGAGCTGGAGGGTTATCATGAGGGAGGCGAGACAGAGGACCCAGACACATCGTGGCAGTATGCAGTGGAGATGGAGGCAGGTAGTCCCAGCGAGTCACTGTCACAAATGGCACGATGCATGCTGAGTTGCTTGCGTAGTGACCCCCGAATTGTCAAAATTTGTCAGCGAGATGACTTCTGGATCTCCACCTCAATAGATCCTCGCTACCGTCCCAGAATGTGGGCCTTTTTTTACACCCACTGAGAAGGAGGACAAACAGACCTACTTCAGGGAGCTTCTACGTAGTCGGTTGGCCGATGCCTATCGGCCACATGGTCCATCCACTCGCAGGTCTGACTCGGGGGGCCCTCTGCGCTCACCTTCCACTGCCACGGCTGCTGGGGAGGGGAGGGGTGGCAGGAGCAGTACCGGCTCAATCAGCAGCAGCAGCCTGAGTCTACAGTCGCTGATGAGTAGCTTCCTTCAGCTGCATAGTGAAGCTACTCATCAGCAGCAGGTGGACATGGAGCAGGACCTAAACCAGCAGGTGGTGGCTTACTGCGACATGACCCTGCCAACTACCGTCGAAGATCCGCTGGACTTCTGGGCAGCCAAACTCGATTTATGGCCGCAACTAGCGGAGTTTGCCCTGGAAAAGCTGTCCTGCCCGGCCAGTAGTGTGCCAGCAGAGCGGGTGTTTAATGCGGCCGGGGCCATAGTCACCCCAAGGTGAATTCGTCTGTCCGCTAAAAATGTGGAGATAATGACGTTTGTCAAGATGTATCAGGGATGGATCAGACAGGATTTCCAGCCACCAATGACAGATGGGTCTGAGTAGATTGACCATGCTCCTACAACAGAATTTTCTCTATTGTGGTTGGTTATGAAACCCTCTGGGGCAGACCTGGGCATTGTACAGCCCGCTTGACACATATGGCCCTTTGATTGGCTCTGACCGGCCCGCGCTGATTGGGGGACAACTATGCTGCCTAATCTGGGGGACAACTATGCTCCTAATCTGGGGGACCTCTATGCTGCCTAATCTGGGGGACAACTATGCTCCTAATCTGGGGAACATCTATGCTGCCTAATCTGGGGGACATCTATGCTGTCTACTCTGGGGGACAAGTATGCTCCTAATCTGGGGGATATCTATAGTGCCTAATCTGGGGGACAACTATGCTCCTAATCTGGGGGACATCTATGCTGCCTACTCTGGGGGACAAGTATGCTCCTAATCTGGGGGACATCTATGCTGCCTAATCTGGGAGACAACTATGCTCCTAATCTGGTGGACATCTATGCTGCCTAATCTGGGGGACAAGTATGCTCCTAATCTGGGGGACATCTATGCTGCCTACTCTGGGGGAAAAGTAGGCTCCTAATCTGGGGGACATCTATGCTGCCTAATCTGGGGGACAAGTATGCTCCTAATCTGGGGGACATCTATGCTGCCTAATCTGGGGGACAACTATGCTCCTAATATGGGGAAAACTGATGCTTCTGGCCTTGGGCCTATAATTTTTTGAAGTTTAACAGTAGCTAAATACATGCTTAATGCAAATGTCAACATTGATCTTTAAATGTAAGGGGTTATAAAACCCTCTTGGGTACTGCGAATGACTGCTCCAGACTCATTTTGTGTCTTTCACAAACTACTTGCCTTCCTGGTGCCTCAGGCCTTGGGCCTATCATTTTTTGAAGTTTAGCAGTAGCTAAATACATGCTTAATGCAAATGTAAACATTGATCTTTAAATGTAAGGGGTTATGAAAACCTCTTGGGTACTGCAAATGCATGCTCCAGACTCATTCTGTGTCTTTCAGGAACTACTTACCTCCCTGGTGCCTCTGGCCTTGGGCCTTACATTTTTGGATGTTTAGCAGTAGCTAAATACATGCTGCCAGGGCCTTCTCCTACCCCGCCTGGGCCGATCCGAGGACCTCACTAACCAACTCACTTACTAATCCAATCGCTTATAGCGACGGGCGGTGTGTACAAAGGGCAGGGACTTAATCAACGCCAGCTTATGACCCTCACTTACTGGTTATTCCTAGTTTTAAGGTTAAATAATTGCAATCCCAGATCCCTATCACGAACTGGTTTCAGCGTGCAACACGCACCTGTCCTTGAAAGATAGAGACACGCTAATCCGTTCAGTGGAGCGCTAGTGCGGCCCAGGACATCTGAGGCCATAACACACCTGCTATTGCTCGATCTCGCAATTGATCGGGCAAGGTAAGGGGTTATTAAAGCCTCTTGGGTACTGCTGAGGCCTACTCCTGACTGCTCCTGGTGCAATGTATGGAGTAATTAAACACTCTTGGGTAGTGTTATTGTTAAATTTACTGGTAATTTTATCAGTAATAAAATAGAATTTTGCAGAATGCTAACCGTTACACAACGGAACGCTTG
Source organism: Hyla sarda (assembly GCF_029499605.1). NCBI lineage: Eukaryota > Metazoa > Chordata > Amphibia > Anura > Hylidae > Hyla > Hyla sarda. The sequence continues at coordinate 345,631,034 of NC_079193.1, read as the reverse complement.
TTGCGTGTGATTTTTTAATGAAAAATCTGCCCAAAATACGCTGAAATGTCAGACCATGTTGGAGCAGGTCTAAATGCAGTTTAAGCTGTAGACCCTGAAGTCTGAGCACAGAATTTATCAAGGGCTGTGAGACCTTTGATAAATTAGGAGCACAATAGACAGGAGACTACCACATACACTGGTTTATAAGCATACCCAGAATAGACTAGATTAGTAAATGACCCCCATTGTGTGGTTTATTATTTTTGAGAAGAATGTCTTTTGGTGGTCCACCATCCTGCATTATAGAGTCTTCTGAACTGCTGTATATGCGCTTGTTTTAAAAAAAAAAAAAAAAAAGGTATTTTGTCAGACAATTTCAATAAAATTTTTTATTTTTTTTGGGTGGATTGTGAAGCCCGGGTGTGTACTCGTGCATCAGCCAACTCCAGGCTGTGTCCTTCAGGCAATCTATGGGTTCCTGATGCCGCAGAGGAGGGGCCTGGGTCTGGGAATTAAAAATTCTTGGATTGCGGGTGCTACCAAAAAAGATGGACACACCCTAATCTGTTCAGTGGAGTGCGCCTGCAGCCCCGGACATCTTAGGGCACAACACACCTGTTATTGCTCGATCTCAGGAGAAGGGGGGTTCATCATCGGGAGAAGAGAGTTGCAGGTTGCCCTTGAGTCAGCAAGGCGGTAGCACGGTTGGCAGTCAGCATGGTGTGGCAGTAGTGGAAATTCTGGAGCCAAACGTGCCCGGGGGAGACCACCTGCTTCGCGGCAGCTTACCTTTCCGGGAGTTAGCGGGTTACCAGCACAGTCGATGAAAGATAGAGACACGCTAATCCGTTCAGTGGAGCGCGCCTGCGGCCCTGGAAATCTGAGGGCATAACATACCTGGTATTGCTCGATCTCGCAATTGATCGTGCAAAGGTAGGGGGTTATTAAAGCCTCTTGGGTACTGCTGAGGCCTACTCCTGACTGCTCCTGGTGTAATGTATGGGGTAATTAAACACTCTTGGGAAGTGTTTTTTTTTTATTTACTGATAATTTTATCGGTAATAAAATTGAATTTTCCAGAATGCTAATCATTACACAACGGAACGCTTGTCACGTGTGATTTTTTAATGAAAATAAAAAAAAATTTTTAAAAACGGACAGGGATTAACTCTGCTTCATCATTTTGGTCGAAAAAAGTCCTTTGGTAATCTGATCTTTTAGAGACAGATGCGCTTACACACATATTGAATTAGTTTTTGCAAAAAAAATTCTAACATTGTGTGGTTTATTATTTTTGAGAAGAATGTCTTTGGGTGGTCCACCGTCCTGCATTATAGAGTCTTGTGAACTGTTGGATATGCGCTTGTTCTTACACAAAGGTATTTCTTTAAAAAATTCTAAAATGTTGTTGTTTTTTGGAGGGGATTGTGAAACCCGGGTGTGTACTGGTGCATCAGCCAACTCCAGGCTGTGTCCTTCAGGCAATATATGGGTTCCTGATGCCGCAGAGGTGGGGCCTGGGTCTGGAAATTTCTAACTTTTGGATAGCGGGTGCTACCTATGAGAAATCTTTGTCAAAAATTTCATATATTGTGTTGTTTTTTTTGGGGGGGGGATTGTGAAGCCCTGGTGTGTAGTGTACTAGTGCATCAGCCAACTCCACGCTGTGCCATTCAGCCACTAAATGGTCCGCTCTTGCTGCCAACATGTCCACGCTGTGTCATTCAGCCACTATATGGTGTCCTCATGCTGTCAACACCTCCACGCTGTGCCATTCAGCCACTATATGGTTTCCTCATGCTGCCAACACCTTGACGCTGTGCCATTCAGCCACTATATGGTGTCCTCATGCTGCCAACACCTCCACGCTGTGCCATTCAGCCACTATATGGTGTCCTCATGCTGCCAACACCTCCACGCTATGTCATTCAGTCACAATATGGTCTCCTGACACTGATGCCACCACCAGGCTCTGTCATTGTGCTGCTGTGCGGCAGTGATTCTAAGAGCGATGCCGATAATCTGCATGCTATTCTGAATAACAGTATTATTTCACTACCCCAGCACACTCCATATGCGTTTTAGGACACAGCAAAGTGTTCTATACCCCTAAAGATGCTGTATGTAGGCTAGAAATAGCCTTTTTTAATATCGATTCGGAACAAATTCGGATTGAAACAAACTTTTCAGGAAAATTCGGCGAATCGGCCGAATCGAATTTTTGAAAAGGTCGCTCATCTCTAGTCACTAGCTTGAAGTTCTTTCCTCGAGAAGACAGTCATATGCCATTGTGTTTATAGATGTAATTGATGGGACATGTTGACTTGTGCCCCCCTCCCTGAGACTTGTATGCTGCCTGCTTTCAGGTCATAGGACCGACGTTAGCAAATCATTACTTATAGTGATACTTTTACATAGTAATGTGTTTTTTTTCCTCACTCCAATGCTTATTTCCACATGTAGTTGTGTTTATAGATTTAGGTGCTAGAACATGTTGACGCGTACCCCTCCTAAGACTGTATATTGACTGTTCTCGGGTCATATAGCTGACCTCAGCGAACTGTTACCTCTAGAGATACTTTTTCATAGATATGTGTTTGTTCCTCACTCCATTGCTCACTTCCCTCTCCTCGCTCAACAACATATGTATACATACCTATAAGACTATACACTCGCTCCCACCCTTTTGCAGATTTCTTAATACACCAGGTGGCCTGCCCTTTCTGGGAGACACACCTAGCCCTTTGGGAGACGAACACTCCTCTTCTCTTATTATACCTCTTTGCTAACCTTGCCTCACCCCTCTTCCTCCCTTCTACCATCCCCTTATCTACTCTCACTCACCTTATAACATCTCTTGCTATATCTGACCCCCTCCTTTCTTAGACCAACAGGTTCTATCTCATCCTCCTCCCTCTCTATACCTTCTACCCCCCCCCCCACTCCCACCCCTAGCTGGCAAACTAATAACTACCAGAAACAAACGCCTACAAGACGACCTTGACGGTCCAGATATGCCCCTCTTCACACACACAATGCAATATGTTCTCTTTTCTATGTTCTTTACTGGTTTAAAGTTAACCAAGTTGGCAAATGTTGAACTGAGTCGGACCTCTCTGCTAAACGTTTCCTCCCCGCTCCACCTACAGCTACGACCATACATCCAGATCGCGACCAGGGTAACACACGTAAGAACTCCCCCTCACATAGGATCGCCATGGCCAGACTGAAATTAGTATCTTATAATGTTAAGGGACTCCACTCCCCTAATAAACGCAATCCCCCAATAAACGCAATCACATCTGTCTTTACTTAGGAAGGATAGTGCCTCTATCATATTTTTACAGGAGACACACTTTAAAACGAATAAGATTCCTAAAATGTCTACTAATCATTATAATCTTTGGTTTCACAGCACAAGCCCCTCTTCTGCGTCAAGCGGAGTTTCGATTGCCATACATAAAGATGGTAGGCTCGGCGGTGCAGTATACACATATGCAAACCTGTATGCACCTAACAAGGGACAAATTCAATGGCTGCTTTCTACATTAGACAGTCTTCAGTCATTCGCGGAGGGACCCATAGTCCTGGGAGGAGATCTAAATATTACTCTAGACCCACTAAGTGACTCCTCCAGGCGCCGGTCTATCTTCTCATTCAAGGCACTTAGCCGTCTGAACCACAAACTACACGGGCTGGGCCTGGTGGACTCCTGGAGAACACTCCATCCCAATGAGTCTGACTATATATTTTTCTCTGCACCCCATAGATCACACCAAAGATTAGACTTCATATTTATACACTCTAGCTTGTTACCCTTCTTGAACTCTGCCGTGATTGTGGTCACCACCCTCTCAGATCATTCCCCTATTGAAGCCAACATTACGTTTCCAACACTGCCCATCAGAGATGTGACATGGCGTCTTAATGACACCCTTTTGGACTCTCCTGCTGATGTACTGGGTTTGACCTCCCACCTGAAAGAATACTTTTCTCTCAACACCACGCCTGACACATCTCCTATTTTGGTATGGGAAGAACATAAGGCAGTGATGAGGGGTCACCTTATTGCGCTAGGCAGTCGAGTCAAAAAAGATAGATTGCGGAAGATTGATACCCTACTTGACCAGATAGCTGATTTAGAGAGAATACACAAACAGTCTACAGCACAAAAAGCTTATGACCAGTTGACGTCTCTTAGAGACCAACTCAAAGACCTTCTCAACATAAAGAGTGCCAAATCTCTGATGTACATCAAACATAAAATATATGCTTATGGGGATAAAGGGGGTAAAATGATGACAGCTTTACTTAAAAAACAAAGGGAATGATCATTTATCCATAAAATTAAATCACCAGATTGGAAAACACATACGTCCACGCAAGACATAGCAAAAGCATTCACAGAGTACTATTCTTCCTTCTATAACCTTCCCTCTCCATCGATTTCCCCAATAGTCAGGGCCACCTTAATCACCTTTTACTTGGAGAAACTTGACCTTCCCTCTCTCTCTCCCCTGGAGATAGAGCAACTTACAACCCGTGTAACTCAACAAGAGGTCAAAGATATTGTTTATTCATTCCCTGCTGGTAAAAGCCCGGGACCAGATGGGTATACTATCGTATTATAGAAAATTCACGAATAATCTAATACCCTATTTAACTGACGCATGTAACACCCTTTTGGATGGAGGTCGTTTCTCTAAACAATCGTTAGAGGCCCATGTAACTATACTCCCTAAAGAGGGTAAAGATCCAACGCTATGTGCCAGCTACAGACCAATCTCAATTCTTAATTTAGACATAAAAATTTGGGCTAAATTACTGGCAGTGCGCCTGAGTAAAGTTTTGCCCAACCTAATTCATACAGAACAAACGGGCTTTGTGAAGGGAAGGGAGGGTAGGCATAATTTCCTCAGAGTACTTCACGCCATTCAACACGCAAAGGACCATGATGTTCCTCTACTACTGTTGGGGACTGACACCGAGAAGGCATTCAATAGAGTGGCTTGGGATTTTATGAAAAGCACATTGCATAAATTTAACTTCCCAACCCAACTAATTTACGCAATCTTTTTTCTGTATACCGAAACTTATGCGCGTGTTAAACTCAATGGTATCTTGTCCCCCCGTTTACAATCCACAATGGTACACGACAGGGCTGCCCCCTTTCGCCCACCTTATTTATATTAACAGTAGAGACGCTCTTGCAGTGCCTCCGGCAGGACCCTGGGATTTCTGGCTTAAAAATCGGAACGCATTCGCACCTGACTTCCGCATTTGCGGATGTTGTGCTACTCCTCCTTACGAACCCTAGTGAATCCTTGCCTGGAGTTCTCAGGGCTCTGGGGTTATATAGCGAAGTGTATAACTTTAAGGTCAATTTCTCCAAGTCGGAGATATTGAATATCTCCGTCCCTACAAAATTAATTAATGATTTAAAGGCGATGGCTCCCTTTCTCTGACCCCAAACTTCTATAACGCACCTCGGCATGCAACTACCCCACTCCCTTTCCCTATTATATCATTCTAATTTTGTCCGGCTTCTGCAAAAACTCACCAACATTTTGATTGCGTATGACCTCATGGATCTCTCATGGATGGGACGTAAAAATCTACTCCAAACTACACTTTAACACTTCTTCCGATCCATATACCCAGGCACTTCTTCCAAAAAATGAAACGTCTGTTCTCCATCTTTCTGTGGAAACATGCTAGACCCAGGCTGGCATACTCTCTACTAACTCGCAAAAAACAGTCGGGATGATTGGGTTTACCTGATGCTGAACTGTGCCACAAAGCTATGCACTTAAAAAGGTTGGGTTGAGTTGGTCACTGGCACTGGTACGTTGCGAGACTCTGACATTGAGACTAAGCAGCTGGGTCCAAGAAAGTTAAGCTTACTTTGGGCGCCTGCAAAAGCGGAGATTGCTTCCTTACGCAACCCTTTTTTAAAAGGCACTTTACTAATAAAACATGAATTCTCTACTAGAAACCACACCCCTAAGGTGATAACCCCTGCTGCTCCAGCCTCACTCGTTTCGCAGCTGCTGAATGTCACTACTCAACATGGGAATCCTCTTTGGCATAGGCTAGCTACAGTTACATTAGCCAATTTATTCCATAACACCACCCCGCCTAGTCTAGAACTACTCCAATCCTTGGTACACTCTCACCCCTCTGCCGCCTTCTTTGGTTACGCTGCAAGACAGGTTTGCATAGCTTTCATGAAAGAATACTCCATTGCCGAGATTACTACATGGTTGGACGATCTCGTAGTTTCAGATAAAAGAGGTAAGCTCAAGCTCTCCACATTTGATGGCCTTCTTTTACGAGATACGGCCTCTAACTTCCCACTATACCTATACTCTTGGGAAAAAGAACTGAACATTCAGCTCACTGATGAAATGCGCCGGCATGTGCTTCGCTGCTCCCATGGCTTCACCCGCTGCATTAAGTTGCAAGAAAACCATTTCAAATTATTGACCAGATGGTACAAAACACCTGAGGTCTTACATAGGTTCGGCCTCACAAATTAAAATTTATGTTGGAGGTGCGGGAAGGAGGTGGGGACGCTGACCCACATCTGGTGGACCTGCTCGATTATTCAACCCTTCTGGAGGGAGGTGGAGGATGTTATTAACGTAGTGTGCCAGAACTCTATCCAGTCGTCTATGGCGCTAATCGCCTTGGCCATACCCACTCCTACCTTTAAACCCTCTGCCAAATCCCTGCCCACTCACATGCTAGCGGCAGCAAAATCACTTGTCCCCCATTTGTGGCGTCAGACGATACCCCCCCCCCCCCCCCCCCCAAAAAAATAAAAACCAATGGATTGATAAAATAAACCAAATCTGCAGAATGGAGGAAATATCCAGCTGGCAAACATTGTCCCATGAAAAATTTGAAGTTCTATGGGGCCCCTGGCTCAAATACAAACATTCTGACATAACACTAGTGTTGCTCGCGAATATTCGCAATGCGAATTTTATTCGCGAATATCGCATATTCGCGAATTCGCGAATATTCGCGAATATAGCGCTATATATTTGTAATTACGAATATTCGTTGTTTTTTGTTTCTTTCACAGTACACATCACAATGATCATCCCTCTCTGCTTCCAGCTTGTGTGGTGTAAAGAAGGCTCTAATACTACTGTGTGAGACTGGTGTGTGAATTTTCGCATATGCGAAAATGTACATATGCTAATTTTCGCATATGCAAATTTTCGCTTATGTTAATTTTTGTATATGCTAATTTTCGCCTATGGTAATTTTCGTATACGCGGATTTTCGCATATACGAAAATAAAACGGGAATATTACGAATATGCGAATATTCGCGAATATGTGACGAATATTCGTCCATATATTCGCGAATATTCGCGAATTCGAATATGGCCTATGCCGCTCAACACTACATGACACAACATAATACATGTCTCCCTCCCTAGATAACTGATATAACTTACCTGGTCTTGTGGATGTGGTCCGCATAGGCTGTAGGAAAGGTGTCTACCATACCCTTCTCCCCTTCCATCCCCCCCCCCCTGCAACCCCTTCCTTTCCCTCGGCACCCAAACATTCGTTCTTGAAACATATATGCTCACTAAGTGCAAATATTACCCATCCCTTGCTCCCCCCCCCCTTCCGACCCTATTATGAGCGATCTGTGATTTCGTTATCTAGGCCTGACTCAGATGAAACTTTATATATTTTTTATTCTTTATTTTATGTCTTGTTTTGTGTTATTGTTCATAAACTCTTGCCTTTGTGTATTAGATATCACTGTCGACCTATATTGTGACATATATGATTACACGCACATTTTTTTTCCTTGTTTGATGTCTGTTATATTGCCATTTCTATTTGCTATGTTATATGACAAAATCAATAAGAAACTGATTTGTTAAAAAAAAAAAACTGTCCAGAGGAAAAGCTGCCCAGTTGCCCATAGTAACCAATCAGCTCGCATCTTTCATTTTTAACAAGGCCTCTGCAAAATGAAGGAAGCGATCTGATTGGTTGCTATGGGCAACTGGGAAACTTTTCTTTTGTACAGGTTTTGATAAATCTCCCCCATACTGTTCTCAAGTCGCCAAGTTATCGGACTACCTGGCCCAAAAATTAGGGATTATAAAAGGGTAGCAGCATAAGAAAAAATTACACATTTTGAACCCAAAAACCCATGAGTATTTCAGATTGAAAATGCAGGCCTCCTCCTCCTCTTTAGCCTTCCTGTCCATCTCCAAAATTGGCTTTTTTTAAACAATTTTACACTACTCCTTTGCTTTGAAAAAAGCAAACAGTATAGTTTCCGTATGCTGCCATCCTTTCATCAATTCGTAATTCTGCACCTATACCATACTACACTAATACTGTTCTGAAGTCGCCAAGTTATCGGACTACCTGGCCCAAAAATTATGGATTATAAAAGGGTAGTAGCATATGGAAACATTGCACATCTTGAACCCTAAAACCCATGAGGGCTTTCAGGTTCAAAATGTAGGCCTCCTCCTCCCCTCCAGCCTTCCTGCCTATCTCCAAAATTGTCCTTTTTACCAATTTTACACTCCTCTTTTGCTATGAAATAAGCAAATAGTAAGGTGCAAGTATGCTGCCATCCTTTCATATATTTGTCGTCCTTCACCTATTTTCCCAATTCAAACCATCCTACATGCATACATGTCTGATGTGGCTAAAATGTTCTACTAAATTAAGAGAACAATGGAGGTTCACTTGCCAATAGAGTGTCTCAGATAATGCCATTATGTAAATGCACTTCTTAATAAATGGACATGGAAGGCAAAGCTCTATCCTACATAGCATCCAATTTTACAATGACATAAAAAGACGACAGAGGGACATAAGCATTTTTAGAAGATACGTCAGGGGGAGCTGAAAACTTGCGCTCCCGTATGCCTTCGTATGCGGTCCCGTATGTAATTCATTTCGTGATCGACTATGATTTTAGGTCCGGTGGAAAACCGCATACGGGGAAAAATGAGCCGACCGGAGTTAGCTTTTCACTCCGGTCAGCTCATTGAAATGAATTACATATGGGACCGCATACGAAGTCATACGGGAGCGCAAGTTTTCAGCTCCCCCTGCCGTATGCGATCCCGTATGGGACAAAACGTAGTGTGAACCCAGCCTGATGTAGCTAAATAGTTATACTAAATTAAGAGAACAATGGAGGTTCAATTGCCAGTAGAGTGTCTCAGATAATGCCCTTATGTAAAGGCACTTCTTAATAAAAGGAAATGGAAGGCAAAGCTCTATCCTACATAGCATTCAATTTTACAATGACATAAAAAGACGACAAAGGGACGTAAACATTTTTAGAAGATAGTGGGTATAAATGGTTTGCCTTTATTTACTCTTGAAAACCAGGCACAGTACACATGTAAAGTTTGTGATGCATCTGGTAAAAGCACAACTATTCAAACCGCTATAAAAAAAACTGATATGCCCAGTCCCTTGTGGAAAACTTGTGCTCCAAGGGCTCAATCATGAACACACTAGACAGAGGCGGGTAAGAAATCTTATACATAAACTATCAAATACAATAATAACTTAATTGCTTGTGCTAAAGTATCTTAAAGCTACCCAATTGCCTAAACACTATGAAAGGTAACCCAGTTCCCCATCAAAACCAATCAGATCACTTTTTATTTTTTTGGCAAGTCCTTTGCGAAATGAAATAAGCTATCTGATTGGTTGCTATGGACAACTAGGCAACTTTTCCTCTCAACAGGTTTTGATAAATCTTCCCTCTTCACTTCTAGAGTTTTCCCTTAAAATAGCTTATCCTCTATAGCTATGGTCCCCCTATTTACTTATATTGTCCTCTTGGAAAACCCACAATTTGAGACATAAACATGAACTTTCCAAACAGTCCTACATTCATACTTCTCGAAAATAAGCCAAAAAACCTGATGATCTGAACCTAAAAATTCTGAATTATAAAGATGGCAGTATAAGAGAAAATTTTGAACCCAAAAACCCATTCCAGTTTTTCAGTTCAAAATACAGGCCTACCTCCTCCCCTTTAGCGTGCATGTCCACCTCCAAAAACAGCCTTTTTACCAATTATACACTCCTCCTTTGCTTTGAAATAAGCAAAGAATAAAGTTGCCCTATGCTGCCATTCTTTCATCTATTTGTTCTTCTACATCTATTTTCCCTAACCATACTAAACTCATAGGGGGAGATTTATCAAAACCTGACCAGAGAAAAAGCTGCCCAGTTGCCCATAGTAACCAATCAGCTCGCTTCTTTCATTTTTAACAAGACCTCTGCAAAATGAAGGAAGCGATATGATTGGTTGCTATGGGCAACTGGGCAACTTTTCTTTTGCACAGGTTTTGATAAATCTCCCCCATACTGTTCTCAAGTCGCCAAGTTTTTGGACTACCTGGTTGAAAAATTTTGGATTATAAAAGGGTAGCAGCATAAGGGAAAATTACACATTTTGAACCAGAAAACCCATGAGTATTTCAGATTCAAAATGCAGGCCTCCTCCTCCCCTTCAGCCTTCCTGTCCATCTCCAAAATTGGCTTTTTTTAAACCAATTTTACCCTACTCCTTTGCTTTGAAAAAAGCAAACAGTAAATTTCCATATGCTGCCATCCTTTCATCCATTCGTCATTATTCACCTATACCATACTACACTCATACTGTTCTCAAGTCGCCAAAGTTATCACACTACCTGGCCCAAATATTAGGGATTATAAAAGGGTAGCAGCATAAGGAAACATTACACATTTTGAACCCAAAAACCCATGAGGGTTTTCAGATTAAAAATGTAGGCCTCCTCCTCCCCTCCAGCCTTCCTGTCCATCTCCAAAATTGTCCTTTTTATCAATTTTACACTCCTCTTTTGCTATGAAATAAGCAAATAGTAAAGCGCAAGTATGCTGCCATCCTTTCATATATTTGTTGTCCTTCACTTATTTTCCCAATTCAAACCATCCTACATGCATACATGTCTGATGTGGCTAAATAGTTCAACTAACTTAAGAGAACAATGGAGGTTCAATTGACAGTAGAGTGTCTCAGATAATGCCCTTATGTAAATGCACTTCTTAATAAATGGACATAGAAGGCAAAGCTCTATCCTACATAGCATTCAATTTTACAATGACATAAAAAGACGACAGAGGGACATAAACATTTTTCGAAGATAGTGGGTATAATTGGTTTGCCTTTATTTACTCTTTAAAATCAGGCAAAGTACGCAAGTGAGGTTTGTGATGCATCTGGTAAAAACCCAACTATTCAAACCACTATAACAAAACTGATATGCCCAGTCCCTTGTGGAAAAATTGTGTTCCAAGGGCTCAAACATGCACACACTAGACAGAGGCGGGTAAGAAATCTTATACATAAACTATCAAAGACAGAGGCGGGTAAGAAATTTCATACATACACTATCAAATACAATAATAACTTAATTGTTTGTGCTAAAATACCTTACAGCTACCCATTTGCCTAAACACTATGAGGGAGATTAATCAAAAAATGTGTCGAGGAAAGGTTGCCCAGTTCCCCGTAGCAACCAATCAGATCCCTTCTTATATTTTTGACAAGTCCTTTGCAAAATGAAATAAGCTATCTGATTGGTTGCTATGGACAACTAGGTAACTTTTCCTCTCAACAGGTTTTGATAAATCTTCTCTCTTCACTTCTAGAGTTTTCCCTTAAAATAGCTTTTCCTCTATAGCTAAGGCCCCCCTATTTACTTACATTGTCCTCTTGGAAAACTCACAATTTGAGTCATGAACATGACCTTTCCAAATAGTCCTACATTCATACTGCTCGGGTAGCAGCATAAGGGAAAATTACATATTTTGAACCCAAAAACCCATGAGTATTTCAGATTCAAATTGCAGGCCTCCTCCTCCCCTTCAGCCTTCCTGTCCATCTCCAAAATTGGCTTTTTTTAAACCAATTTTACCCTACTCCTTTGCTTTGAAAAAAGCAAACAGTATAGTTTCCATATGCTGCCATCCTTTCAACCATTCGTCATTATTCACCTATACCATACTACACTCATACTGTTCTCAAGTCGCCAAAGTTATCACACTACCTGGCCCAAATATTAGGGATTATAAAAGGGTAGCAGCTTAAGGAAACATTACACATTTTGAACCCAAAAACCCATGAGGGTTTTCAGATTCAAAATGTAGGCCTCCTCCTCCTCCCCTCCAGCCTTCCTGTCCATCTCCAAAATTGTCCTTTTTACCAATTTTACACTCCTCTTTTGCTATGAAATAAGCAAATAGTAAAGCGCAAGTATGCTGCCATCCTTTCATATATTTGTCGTCCTTCACCTATTTTCCCAATTCAAACCATCCTACATGCATACATGTCTGATGTGGCTAAATAGTTCAACTAACTTAAGAGAACAATGGAGGTTCAATTGACAGTAGAGTGTCTCAGATAATGCCCTTATGTAAATGCACTTCTTAATAAATGGACATGAAAGGCAAAGCTCTATCCTACATAGCATTCAATTTTACAATGACATAAAAAGACGACAGAGGGACATAAACATTTTTCGAAGATAGTGGGTATAATTGGTTTGCCTTTATTTACTCTTTAAAATCAGGCACAGTACGCAAGTGAGGTTTGTGATGCATCTGGTAAAAACTATTCAAACCACTATAACAAAACAGATATGCCCAGTCCCTTGTGGAAAAATTGTGCTTCAAGGGCTCAAACATGCACACACTAGACAGAGGCGGGTAAGAAATCTTATACATAAACTATCAAAGACAGAGGCGGGTAAGAAATCTTATACATACACTATCAAATACAATAATAACTTAATTGCTTGTGCTAAAATACCTTACAGCTACCCATTTGCCTAAACACTATGAGGGAGATTAATTAAAAAATGTGTCGAGGAAAGGTTGCCCAGTTCCCCATAGCAACCAATCAGATCCCTTCTTATATTTTTGACAAGCCCTTTGCAAAATGAAATAAGCTATCTGATTGGTTGCTATGGACAACTATGCAACTTTTCCTCTCAACAGGTTTTGATAAATCTACCCTCTTCACTTCTAGAGTTTTCCCTTAAAATAGCTTTTCCTCTATAGCTAAGGCCCCTCTATTTCCTTACATTGTCCTCTTGGAAAACTCACAATTTGAGTCATGAACATGACCTTTCCAAACAGTCCTACATTCATACTGCTCGAAAATCGCCAAATAACCTGATGACATGAATCTAAAAGTTCTGAATTATAAAGATGGCAGCATAAGAGTAAATTACCCACTTTGATCCCAAAAATCCATTCCAGTTTTTCAGTTCAAAATACAGGCCTACCTCCTCCCCTTTAGCCTGCCTGTCCACCTCCAAAAATTGCCTTTTTACCAATTATATACTCCTCCTTTGCTTTGAAATAAGCAAAGAGTAAAGTTGCCATATGCTGCCATTCTTTCATCTATTCGTTCTTCTACATCTATTTTCCAAAACCATACTAAACTCATAGGGGGAGATTTATCAAAACCTGTCCAGAGGAAAATCTGCCCAGTTGCCCATAGTAACCAATCAGCTCGCTTCTTTCATTTTTAACAAGGCCTCTGCAAAATGAAGGAAGCGATCTGATTGGTTGCTCTGGGCAACTGGGCAACTTTTCTTTTGCACAGGTTTCGATAAATCTCCCCCATACTGTTCTGAAATCGCTAAGTTATCGGACTACATGGCCCAAAAATTTTGGATTATAAAAGGGTAGCAGCATAAGGGAAAATTACACATTTTGAACCCAAAAACCAATGAGTATTTCAGATTCAAAATGCAGGCCTCCTCCTCCCCTTCAGCCTTCCTGTCCATCTCCAAAATTGGCTTTTTTTTTTAAACCAATTTTACACTACTCCTTTGCTTTGAAAAAAAGCAAACAGTATACTTTCCATATGCTGTCATCCTTAAATCCATTCGTCCTTCTACACCTATACCATACTACACTCATACTGTTCTTTAGTCGCCAAGTTATCGGACTACCTGGCCCAAATATTATGGATTATAAAAGGGTAGCAGCATAAGGAAACATTACACATTTTGAACCCAAAAACCCATGAAGGTTTTCAGGTTCAAAATGTAGGCCTCCTCCTCCCCTCCAGCCTTCCTGTCCATCTCCAAAACTGTCCTTTTTACCAATTTTACACTCCTCTTTTGCTATGAAATAAGCAAATAGTAAAGTGCAAGTATGCTGCCATCCTTTCATATATTTGTTGTCCTTCACCTATTTTCCCAATTCAGACCATCCTACATGCATACATGTCTGATGTGGCTAAATAGTTATACTACCTTAAGAGAAAATGGATGTTCAATTGCTAGTAGAGTGTCTCAGATAATGCCCTTATGTAAAGGCACTTCTTAATAAATGGACCTGGAAGGCAAAGCTCTATTGTACATAGCATTCAATTTTACAATGGCATAAAAAGACGACAGAGGGACATAAACATTTTTAGAAGATAATGTGGGTATAAATGGTTTGCCTTTATTTACTCTTGATAACCAGGCACAGTACGGAAGTTAGGTTTGTGATGCATCTGGTAAAAGCCCAACTATTAAAACCGCTATAAAAAAAACTGATATGCCCAGTCCCTTGTGGAAAACTTGTGTTCCAAGGGCTCAATCATGCACACACTAGACAGAGGCGGGTAAGAATTCTTATACATAAACTATCAAATACAATAATAACTTAATTGCTTGTGCTAAAGTATCTTAAAGCTACCCAATTGCCTAAACACTATGAGGGAGATTAATCAAAAAATTTGTCGAGGAAAGGTTACCCAGTTCCCCATCGCAACCAATCAGATCACTTCTTATTTTTTTGACAAGTCCTTTGCAAAATGAAATAAGCTATCTGATTGGTTGCTATGGACAACTAGGCAACTTTTTCTCTCAACAGGTTTTGATAAATCTTCCCTCTTCACTTCTAGAGTTTTCCCTTAAAATAGCTTATACTCTATAGTTATGGCCCCCCTATTTACTTATATTGTCCTCTTGGAAAACCCACAATTTGAGACATCAACATGACCTTTCCAAACAGTCCTACATTCTGCTCGAAAATATGCCAAAAAACCTGATGACCTGAACCTAAAAATTCCCTTTAGCCTGCGTGTCCACCTCCAAAAATAGCCTTTTTACCAATTATACACTCCTCCTTTCCTTTGAACTAAGCAAAGAGTAAAGATGCCCTATGCTGCCATTCTTTCATCTATTTGTTCTTCTACATCTATTTTCACAAACAATACTAAAAACATAGGGGGAGATTTATCAAAACCTGACCAGAGAAAAAGCTGCCCAGTTGCCCATAGTAACCAATCAGCTCGCTTCTTTCATTTTTAACAAGACCTCTGCAAAATGAAGGAAGCGATATGATTGGTTGCTATGGGCAACTGGGCAACTTTTCTTTTGCACAGGTTTTGATAAATCTCCCCCATACTGTTCTCAAGTCGCCAAGTTTTTGGACTACCTGGACAAAAAATTTGGGATTATAAAAGGGTAGCAGCATAAGGGAAAATTACACATTTTGAACCCAAAAACCCATGAGTATTTCAGATTCAAAATGCAGGCCTCCTCCTCCCCTTCAGCCTTCCTGTCCATCTCCAAAATTGGCTTTTTTTAAACCAATTTTACCCTACTCCTTTGCTTTGAAATAAGCAAACAGTATAGTTTCCATATGCTGCCATCCTTTCATCCATTCGTCATTATTCACCTATACCATACTACACTCATACTGTTCTCAAGTCGCCAAAGTTATCACACTACCTGGCCCAAATATTAGGGATTACTTTCCATATGCTGTCATCCTTAAATCCATTCGTCCTTCTACACCTATACCATACTACACTCATACTGTTCTTTAGTCGCCAAGTTATCGGACTACCTGGCCCAAATATTATGGATTATAAAAGGGTAGCAGCATAAGGAAACATTACACATTTTGAACCCAAAAACCCATGAGGGTTTTCAGATTCAAAATGTAGGCCTCCTCCTCCCCTCCAGCCTTCCTGTCCATCTCCAAAATTGTCCTTTTTACCAATTTTACACTCCTCTTTTGCTATGAAATAAGCAAATAGTAAAGTGCAAGTATGCTGCCATCCTTTCATATATTTGTCGTCCTTCACCTATTTTCCCAATTCAAACCATCCTACATGCATACATGTCTGATGTGGCTAAATAGTTCAACTAACTTAAGAGAACAATGGAGGTTCAATTGACAGTAGAGTGTCTCAGATAATGCCCTTATGTAAATGCACTTCTTAATAAATGGACATGGAAGACAAAGCTCTATCCTACATAGCATTCAATTTTACAATGATATAAAAAGACGACAGAGGGACATAAACATTTTTCGAAGATAGTGGGTATAATTGGTTTGCCTTTATTTACTCTTTAAAATCAGGCACAGTACGCAAGTGAGGTTTGTGATGCATCTGGTAAAAACTATTCAAACCACTATAACAAAACAGATATGCCCAGTCCCTTGTGGAAAAATTGTGCTTCAAGGGCTCAAACATGCACACACTAGACAGAGGCGGGTAAGAAATCTTATACATAAACTATCAAAGACAGAGGCGGGTAAGAAATCTTATACATACACTATCAAACACAATAATAACTTAATTGCTTGTGCTAAAATACCTTACAGCTACCCATTTGCCTAAACACTATGAGGGAGATTAATCAAAAAATGTGTCGAGGAAAGGTTGCCCAGTTCCCCATAGCAACCAATCAGATCCCTTCTTATATTTTTGACAAGCCCTTTGCAAAATGAAATAAGCTATCTGATTGGTTGCTATGGACAACTATGCAACTTTTCCTCTCAACAGGTTTTGATAAATCTACCCTCTTCACTTCTAGAGTTTTCCCTTAAAATAGCTTTTCCTCTATAGCTAAGGCCCCTCTATTTCCTTACATTGTCCTCTTGGAAAACTCACAATTTGAGTCATGAACATGACCTTTCCAAACAGTCCTACATTCATACTGCTCGAAAATCGCCAAATAACCTGATGACATGAATCTAAAAGTTCTGAATTATAAAGATGGCAGCATAAGAGTAAATTACCCACTTTGATCCCAAAAATCCATTCCAGTTTTTCAGTTCAAAATACAGGCCTACCTCCTCCCCTTTAGCCTGCCTGTCCACCTCCAAAAATTGCCTTTTTACCAATTATATACTCCTCCTTTGCTTTGAAATAAGCAAAGAGTAAAGTTGCCATATGCTGCCATTCTTTCATTCTATTCGTTCTTCTACATCTATTTTCCAAAACCATACTAAACTCATAGGGGGAGATTTATCAAAACCTGTCCAGAGGAAAATCTGCCCAGTTGCCCATAGTAACCAATCAGCTCGCTTCTTTCATTTTTAACAAGGCCTCTGCAAAATGAAGGAAGCGATCTGATTGGTTGCTCTGGGCAACTGGGCAACTTTTCTTTTGCACAGGTTTCAATAAATCTCCCCCATACTGTTCTCAAATCGCTAAGTTATCGGACTACATGGCCCAAAAATTTTGGATTATAAAAGGGTAGCAGCATAAGGGAAAATTACACATTTTGAACCCAAAAACCAATGAGTATTTCAGATTCAAAATGCAGGCCTCCTCCTCCCCTTCAGCCTTCCTGTCCATCTCCAAAATTGGCTTTTTTTTTAAAACCAATTTTACACTACTCCTTTGCTTTGAAAAAAAGCAAACAGTATACTTTCCATATGCTGCCATCCTTAAATCCATTAGTCCTTCTACACCTATACCATACTACACTCATACTGTTCTTTAGTCGCCAAGTTATCGGACTACCTGGCCCAAATATTATGGATTATAAAAGGGTAGCAGCATAAGGAAACATTACACATTTTGAACCCAAAAACCCATGAAGGTTTTCAGGTTCAAAATGTAGGCCTCCTCCTCCCCTCCAGCCTTCCTGTCCATCTCCAAAACTGTCCTTTTTACCAATTTTACACTCCTCTTTTGCTATGAAATAAGCAAATAGTAAAGTGCAAGTATGCTGCCATCCTTTCATATATTTGTTGTCCTTCACCTATTTTCCCAATTCAGACCATCCTACATGCATACATGTCTGATGTGGCTAAATAGTTATACTAACTTAAGAGAACAATGGAGGTTCAATTGACAGTAGAGTGTCTCAGATAATGCCCTTATGTAAATGCACTTCTTAATAAATGGACATGGAAGGCAAAGCTCTATCCTACATAGCATTCAATTTTACAATGATATAAAAAGACGACAGAGGGACATAAACATTTTTCGAAGATAGTGGGTATAATTGGTTTGCCTTTATTTACTCTTTAAAATCAGGCACAGTACGCAAGTGAGGTTTGTGATGCATCTGGTAAAAACTATTCAAACCACTATAACAAAACAGATATGCCCAGTCCCTTGTGGAAAAATTGTGCTTCAAGGGCTCAAACATGCACACACTAGACAGAGGCGGGTAAGAAATCTTATACATAAACTATCAAAGACAGAGGCGGGTAAGAAATCTTATACATACACTATCAAATACAATAATAACTTAATTGCTTGTGCTAAAATACCTTACAGCTACCCATTTGCCTAAACACTATGAGGGAGATTAATTAAAAAATGTGTCGAGGAAATGTTGCCCAGTTCCCCATAGCAACCAATCAGATCCCTTCTTATATTTTTGACAAGCCCTTTGCAAAATGAAATAAGCTATCTGATTGGTTGCTATGGACAACTATGCAACTTTTCCTCTCAACAGGTTTTGATAAATCTACCCTCTTCACTTCTAGAGTTTTCCCTTAAAATAGCTTTTCCTCTATAGCTAAGGCCCCTCTATTTCCTTACATTGTCCTCTTGGAAAACTCACAATTTGAGTCATGAACATGACCTTTCCAAACAGTCCTACATTCATACTGCTCGAAAATCGCCAAATAACCTGATGACATGAATCTAAAAGTTCTGAATTATAAAGATGGCAGCATAAGAGTAAATTACCCACTTTGATCCCAAAAATCCATTCCAGTTTTTCAGTTCAAAATACAGGCCTACCTCCTCCCCTTTAGCCTGCCTGTCCACCTCCAAAAATTGCCTTTTTACCAATTATATACTCCTCCTTTGCTTTGAAATAAGCAAAGAGTAAAGTTGCCATATGCTGCCATTCTTTCATCTATTCGTTCTTCTACATCTATTTTCCAAAACCATACTAAACTCATAGGGGGAGATTTATCAAAACCTGTCCAGAGGAAAATCTGCCCAGTTGCCCATAGTAACCAATCAGCTCGCTTCTTTCATTTTTAACAAGGCCTCTGCAAAATGAAGGAAGCGATCTGATTGGTTGCTCTGGGCAACTGGGCAACTTTTCTTTTGCACAGGTTTCAATAAATCTCCCCCATACTGTTCTCAAATCGCTAAGTCATCGGACTACATGGCCCAAAAATTTTGGATTATAAAAGGGTAGCAGCATAAGGGAAAATTACACATTTTGAACCCAAAAACCAATGAGTATTTCAGATTCAAAATGCAGGCCTCCTCCTCCCCTTCAGCCTTCCTGTCCATCTCCAAAATTGGCTTTTTTTTAAAACCAATTTTACACTACTCCTTTGCTTTGAAAAAAAGCAAACAGTATACTTTCCATATGCTGCCATCCTTAAATCCATTCGTCCTTCTACACCTATACCATACTACACTCATACTGTTCTTTAGTCGCCAAGTTATCGGACTACCTGGCCCAAATATTATGGATTATAAAAGGGTAGCAGCATAAGGAAACATTACACATTTTGAACCCAAAAACCCATGAAGGTTTTCAGGTTCAAAATGTAGGCCTCCTCCTCCCCTCCAGCCTTCCTGTCCATCTCCAAAACTGTCCTTTTTACCAATTTTACACTCCTCTTTTGCTATGAAATAAGAAAATAGTAAAGTGCAAGTATGCTGCCATCCTTTCATATATTTGTTGTCCTTCACCTATTTTCCCAATTCAGACCATCCTACATGCATACATGTCTGATGTGGCTAAATAGTTATACTACCTTAAGAGAAAATGGATGTTCAATTGCTAGTAGAGTGTCTCAGATAATGCCCTTATGTAAAGGCACTTCTTAATAAATGGACCTGGAAGGCAAAGCTCTATTGTACATAGCATTCAATTTTACAATGGCATAAAAAGACGACAGAGGGACATAAACATTTTTAGAAGATAATGTGGGTATAAATGGTTTGCCTTTATTTACTCTTGATAACCAGGCAGAGTACGGAAGTTAGGTTTGTGATGCATCTGGTAAAAGCCCAACTATTAAAACCGCTATAAAAAAAAAACTGATATGCCCAGTCCCTTGTGGAAAACTTGTGTTCCAAGGGCTCAATCATGCACACACTAGACAGAGGCGGGTAAGAATTCTTATACATAAACTATCAAATACAATAATAACTTAATTGCTTGTGCTAAAGTATCTTAAAGCTACCCAATTGCCTAAACACTATGAGGGAGATTAATCAAAAAATTTGTCGAGGAAAGGTTACCCAGTTTCCCATCGCAACCAATCAGATCACTTCTTATTTTTTTGACAAGTCATTTGCAAAATGAAATAAGCTATCTGATTGGTTGCTATGGACAACTAGGCAACTTTTTCTCTCAACAGGTTTTGATAAATCTTCCCTCTTCACTTCTAGAGTTTTCCCTTAAAATAGCTTATACTCTATAGTTATGGCCCCCCTATTTACTTATATTGTCCTCTTGGAAAACCCACAATTTGAGACATCAACATGACCTTTCCAAACAGTCCTACATTCTGCTCGAAAATATGCCAAAAAACCTGATGACCTGAACCTAAAAATTCTGAATTATAAAGATGGAAGCATAAGAGAAAATTTCACATTTGAACCCAAAAACCCATTCCAGTTTTTCAGTTCAAAATACAGGCCTACCTCCTCCCCTTTAGCCTGCGTGTCCACCTCCAAAAATAGCCTTTTTACCAATTATACACTCCTCCTTTCCTTTGAACTAAGCAAAGAGTAAAGATGCCCTATGCTGCCATTCTTTCATCTATTTGTTCTTCTACATCTATTTTCCCAAACCATACTAAAAACATAGGGGGAGATTTATCAAAACCTGACCAGAGAAAAAGCTGCCCAGTTGCCCATAGTAACCAATCAGCTTGCTTCTTTCATTTTTAACAAGACCTCTGCAAAATGAAGGAAGCGATATGATTGGTTGCTATGGGCAACTGGGCAACTTTTCTTTTGCACAGGTTTTGATAAATCTCCCCCATACTGTTCTCAAGTCGCCAAGTTTTTGGACTACCTGGACAAAAAATTTGGGATTATATAAGGGTAGCAGCATAAGGGAA
Organism: Hyla sarda; assembly: GCF_029499605.1. NCBI lineage: Eukaryota > Metazoa > Chordata > Amphibia > Anura > Hylidae > Hyla > Hyla sarda. The sequence goes on along the minus strand of NC_079193.1, from coordinate 345,609,708 downwards.
AATTACACATTTTGAACCCAAAAACCCATGAGTATTTCAGATTCAAAATGCAGGCCTCCTCCTCCCCTTCAGCCTTCCTGTCCATCTCCAAAATTGGCTTTTTTTAAACCAATTTTACCCTACTCCTTTGCTTTGAAATAAGCAAACAGTATAGTTTCCATATGCTGCCATCCTTTCATCCATTCGTCATTATTCACCTATACCATACTACACTCATACTGTTCTCAAGTCGCCAAAGTTATCACACTACCTGGCCCAAATATTAGGGATTATAAAAGAGTAGCAGCATAAGGAAACATTACACATTTTGAACCCAAAAACCCATGAGGGTTTTCAGATTCAAAATGTAGGCCTCCTCCTCCCCTCCAGCCTTCCTGTCCATCTCCAAAATTATCCTTTTTACCAATTTTACACTCCTCTTTTGCTATGAAATAAGCAAATAGTAAAGTGCAAGTATGCTGCCATCCTTTCATATATTTGTCGTCCTTCACCTATTTTCCCAATTCAAACCATCCTACATGCATACATGTCTGATGTGGCTAAATAGTTCAACTAACTTAAGAGAACAATGGAGGTTCAATTGACAGTAGAGTGTCTCAGATAATGCCCTTATGTAAATGCACTTCTTAATAAATGGACATGAAAGGCAAAGCTCTATCCTACATAGCATTCAATTTTACAATGATATAAAAAGACGACAGAGGGACATAAACATTTTTCGAAGATAGTGGGTATAATTGGTTTGCCTTTATTTACTCTTTAAAATCAGGCACAGTACGCAAGTGAGGTTTGTGATCCATCTGGTAAAAACCCAACTATTCAAACCACTATAACAAAACTGATATGCCCAGTCCCTAGTGGATAAATTGTGCTCCAAGGGCTCAAACATGCACACACTATACCGAGGCGGGTAAGAAATCTTATACATAAACTATCAAAGACAAAGGCGGGTAAGAAATCTTATACATACACTATCAAATACAATAATAACTTAATTGCTTGTGCTAAAATACCTTACAGCTACCCATTTGCCTAAACACTATGAGGGAGATTAATCAAAAAATGTGTCTAGGAAAGGTTGCCCAGTTCCCCATAGCAACCAATCAGATCCCTTCTTATATTTTTGACATTTCCTTTGCAAAATGAAATAAGCTATATGATTGGTTGCTATGGACAACTAGGTAACTTTTCCTCTCAACAGGTTTTGATAAATCTACCCTCTTCACTTCTAGAGTTTTCCCTTAAAATAGCTTTTCCTCTATAGCTAAGGCCCCCTATTTACTTACATTGTCCTCTTGGAAAACTCACAATTTGAGTCATGAACATGACCTTTTCAAACAGTCCTACATTCATACTGCTCGGCAATCGCCAAATAACCTGATGACCTGAATCTAAAAGTTCTGAATTATAAAGATGGCAGCATAAGAGTAAATTATCCACTTTGATCCCAAAAATCCATTCCAGTTTTTCAGTTCAAAATACAGGCCTACCTCCTCCCCTTTAGCCTGCCTGTCCACCTCCAAAAATTGTCTTTTTACCAATTATATACTCCTCCTTTGCTTTGAAATAAGCAAAGAGTAAAGTTGCCATATGCTGCCATTCTTTCATCTATTCGTTCTTCTACATCTATTTTCCCAAACCATACTAAACTCATAGGGGGAGATTTATCAAAACCTGACCAGAGAAAAGTCTGCCCAGTTGCCCATAGTAACCAATCAGCTCGCTTCTTTCATTTTTAACAAGGCCTCTGCAAAATGAAGGAAGCGATCTGATTGGTTGCTATGGGCAACTGGGCAACTTTTCTTTTGCACAGGTTTCGATAAATCTCCCCCATACTGTTCTCAAGTCGCTAAGTTATCGGACTACATGGCCCAAAAATTTTGGATTATAAAAGGGTAGCAGCATAAGGGAAAATTACACATTTTGAACCCAAAAACCCATGAGTATTTCAGATTCAAAATGCAGGCCTCCTCCTCCTCCCCTTCAGCCTTCCTGTCCATCTCCAAAATTGGCTTTTTTTTTAAACCAATTTTACACTACTCCTTTGCTTTGAAAAATAGCAAACAGTATAGTTTCCATATGCTGCCATCCTTAAATCCATTCGTCCTTCTACACCTATACCATACTACACTCATACTGTTCTTTAGTCGCCAAGTTATCGGACTACCTGGCCCAAATATTATGGATTATAAAAGGGTAGCAGCATAAGGAAACATTACACATTTTGAACCCAAAAACCCATGAGGGTTTTCAGGTTCAAAATGTAGGCCTCCTCCTCCCCTCCAGCCTTCCTGTCCATCTCCAAACTGTCCTTTTTACCAATTTTACACTCCTCTTTTGCTATGAAATAAGCAAATAGTAAAGTGCAAGTATGCTGCCATCCTTTCATATATTTGTCGTCCTTCACCTATTTTCCCAATTCAAACCATCCTACATGCATACATGTCTGATGTGGCTAAATAGTTATACTACCTTAAGAGAAAATGGTTGTTCAATTGCTAGTAGAGTGTCTCAGATAATGCCCTTATGTAAAGGCACTTCTTAATAAATGAACCTGGAAGGCAAAGCTCTATTGTACATAACATTAAATTTTACAATGGCATAAAAAGACGACAGAGGGACATAAACATTTTTAGAAGATAGTGGGTATAAATGGTTTGCCTTTATTTACTCTTGATAACCAGGCACAGTACGGAAGTTAGGTTTGTGATGCATCTGGTAAAAGCCCAACTATTAAAACCGCTATAAAAAAAAAAAACTGATATGCCCAGTCCCTTGTGGAAAACATGTGCTCCAAGGGCTCAATCATGCACACACTAGACAGAGGCGGGTAAGAAATCTTATACATACACTATCAAATACAATAATAACTTAATTGCTTGTGCTAAAGTATCTTAAAGCTACCCAATTGCCTAAACACTATGAGGGAGATTAATCAAAAAATGTGTCGAGGAAAGGTTACCCAGTTCCCCATCGCAACCAATCAGATCACTTCTTATTTTTTTTGACAAGTCCTTTGCAAAATGAAATAAGCTATCTGATTGGTTGCTATGGACAACTAGGCAACTTTTCCTCTCAACAGGTTTTGATAAATCTTCCCTCTTCATTTCTAGAGTTTTCCCTTAAAATAGCTTATCCTCTATAGCTATGGCCCCCCTATTTACTTATATTGTCCTCTTGGAAAACCCACAATTTGAGACATCAACATGACCTTTCCAAACAGTCCTACATTCTGCTCGAAAATAAGCCAAAAAACCTGATGACCTGAACCTAAAAATTCTGAATTATAAAGATGGAAGCATAAGAGAAAATTTCACATTTGAACCCAAAAACCCATTCCAGTTTTTCAATTCAAAATACAGGCCTACCTCCTCCCCTTTAGCCTGCGTGTCCACCTCCAAAAATAGCCTTTTTACCAATTATACACTCTTCCTTTGCTTTGAAATAAGCAAAAAGTAAAGATGCCCTATGCTGCCATTCTTTCATCTATTTGTTCTTCTACATCTATTTTCCCAAACCATACTAAACACATAGGGGGAGATTTATCAAAACCTGACCAGAGAAAAAGCTGCCCAGCTGCCCATAGTAACCAATCAGCTCGCTTCTTTCATTTTTAACAATACCTCTGCAAAATGAAGGAAGCGATATGATTGGTTGCTATGGGCAACTGGGCAACTTTTCTTTTGCACAGGTTTTGATAAATCTCCCCCATACTGTTCTCAAGTAGCCAAGTTTTTGGACTACCTGGCCGAAAAATTTTGGATTATAAAAGGGTAGCAGCATAAGGGAAAATTACACATTTTGAACCCAAAAACCCATGAGTATTTCAGATTCAAAATGCAGGCCTCCTCCTCCCCTTCAGCCTTCCTGTCCATCTACAAAATTGGCTTTTTTTAAACCAATTTTACCCTACTCCTTTGCAAAAAGCAAACAGTATAGTTTCCGTATGCTGCTATCCTTTTATCCATTCGTCATTATACACCTATACCATACTACACTCATACTGTTCTCAAGTCACCAAAGTTATCACACTACCTGGCCCAAAAATTAGGGATTATAAAAGGGTAGCAGCATAAGGAAACATTACACATTTTGAACCCTAAAACCCATGAGGGTTTTCAGGTTCAAAATGTAGGCCTCCTCCTCCCCTCCAGCCTTCCTGTCCATCTCCAAAATTGTCCTTTTTACCAATTTTACACTCCTCTTTTGCTATGAAATAAGCAAATAGTAAAGTGCAAGTATGCTGCCATCCTTTAATATATTTGTCGTCCTTCACCTATTTTCCCAATTCAAACCATCCTACATGCATACATGTCTGATGTGGCTAAATAGTTCAACTAACTTAAGAGAACAATGGAGGTTCAATTGACAGTAGAGTGTCTCAGATAATGCCCTTATGTAAATGCACTTCTTAATAAATGGACATGGAAGGCAAAGCTCTATCCTACATAGCATTCATTTTTACAATGACATAAAAAGGCGACAGAGGGACATAAACATTTTTCGAAGATAGTGGGTATAATTGGTTTGCCTTTATTTACTCTTTAAAATCAGGCACAGTACGCAAGTGAGGTTTGTGATGCATCTGGTAAAAACCCAACTATTCAAACCACTATAACAAAACTGATATGCCCAGTCCCTTGTGGAAATATTCCGCTCCAAGGGTTCAAACATGCACACACTAGATAGAGGCGGGTAAGAAATCTTATACATAAACTATCAAAGACAGAGGCGGGTAAGAAATCTTATACATACACTATCAAATACAATAATAATTTAATTGTTTGTGCTAAAATACCTTACAGCTACCCATTTGCCTAAACACTATGAGGGAGATTAATCAAAAAATGTGTCGAGGAAAGGTTGCCCAGTTCCCCATAGCAGCCAATCAGATCCCTTCTTATATTTTTGACAAGTCCTTTGCAAAATGAAATAAGCTATCTGATTGGTTGCTATGGACAACTAGGCAACTTTTCCTCTCAACAGGTTTTGATAAATCTTCTCTCTTCACTTCTAGAGTTTTCCCTTAAAATAGCTTTTCCTCTATAGCTAAGGCCCCCCTATTTACTTACATTGTCCTCTTGGAAAACTCACAATTTGAGTCATGAACATGACCTTTCCAAACAGTCCTACATTCATACTGCTCGGGTAGCAGCATAAGGGAAAATTACACATTTTGAACCCAAAAACCCATGAGTATTTCAGATTCAAATTGTAGGCCTCCTCCTCCCCTTCAGCCTTCCTGTCCATCTCCAAAATTGGCTTTTTTTTAAACCAATTTTACCCTACTCCTTTGCAAAAAGCAAACAGTATAGTTTCCATATGCTGCCATCCTTTCATCCATTCGTCATTATACACCTATACCATACTACACTCATACTGTTCTCAAGTCACCAAAGTTATCACACTACCTGGCCCAAAAATTAGGGATTATAAAAGGGTAGCAGCATAAGGAAACATTACACATTTTGAACCCTAAAACCCATGAGGGTTTTCAGGTTCAAAATGTAGGCCTCCTCCTCCCCTCCAGCCTTCCTGTCCATCTCCATAATTGTCCTTTTTACCAATTTTACACTCCTCTTTTACTATGAAATAAGCAAATAGTAAAGTGCAAGTATGATGCCATCCTTTAATATATTTGTCGTCCTTCACCTGTTTTCCCAATTCAAACCATCCTACATGCATACATGTCTGATGTGGCTAAATAGTTCAACTAACTTAAGAGAACAATGGAGGTTCAATTGACAGTAGAGTGTCTCAGATAATGCCCTTATGTAAATGCACTTCTTAATAAATAGACATGTAAGGCAAAGCTCTATCCTACATAGCATTCATTTTTACAATGACATAAAAAGGCGACAGAGGGACATAAACATTTTTCGAAGATAGAGGGTATAATTGGTTTGACTTTATTTACTCTTTAAAATCAGGCACAGTACGCAAGTGAGGTTTGTGATGCATCTGGTAAAAACCCAACTATTCAAACCACTATTACAAAACTGATATGCTCAGTTCCTTGTGGAAAAATTGTGCTCCAAGGGCTCAAACATGCACACACTAGACAGAGGCGGGTAAGAAATCTTATACATAAACTATCAAAGACAGAGGCGGGTAAGAAATCTTATACATACACTATCAAATACAATAATAACTTAATTGCTTGTGCTAAAATACCTTACAGCTACCCATTTGCCTAAACACTATGAGGAAGATTAATCAAAAAATGTGTCGAGGAAAGGTTGCCCAGTTCCCCATAGCAGCCAATCAGATCCCTTCTTATATTTTTGACAAGTCCTTTGCAAAATGAAATAAGCTATCTGATTGGTTGCTATGGACAACTAGGCAACTTTTCCTCTCAACAGGTTTTGATAAATCTTCTCTCTTCACTTCTAGAGTTTTCCCTTAAAATAGCTTATCCTCTATAGCTATGGCCCCCCTATTTACTTATATTATCCTCTTGGAAAACCCATAATTTGAGACATCAACATGACCTTTCCAAACAGTCCTACATTCATACTGCTCGAAAATCGCCACATAACCTGATGACCTGAACCTAAAAATTCTGAATTATAAAGATGACAGCATAAGAGAAAATTACACATTTTGAACACAAAAACCCATTCCAGTTTTTCAGTTCAAAATACAGGCCTACCTCTTCTCCTTTAGCCTGCCTGTCCGCTTCCAAAAATAGCCTTTTTACCAATGATACACTCCTCCTTTGCTTTGAAATAAGCAAAGAGTAAAGTTGCCATATGCTGCCATTCTTTCATCTATTCGTTCTTCTACATCTATTTTCCCAAACCATACTAAACTCATAGGGGGAGATTTATCAAAACCTGTCCAGAGGAAAAGCTGCCCAGTTGCCCATAGTAACCGATCAGCTTGCTTCTTTCATTTTTAACAAGGCCTCTGCAAAATGAAGGAAGCAATCTGATTGGTCGATATGTGCAACTGGGTAACTTTTCTTTTGTACAGGTTTTGATAAATCTCCCCCATACTGTTCTCAAGTCGCCAAGTTATCGGACTACGTGGCCGAACATATTGGGATTAAAAACGGGTAGCACATTATGGGAAAATTACACATTTTGAACCGAAAAACCCATTTGAGTTTTTAAGTTAAAAATAGAGGCCTACCTCCTCCCCTTCAACCTGCCTGTCAATCTCCAAAAATAACCTTTATACAATTTTACGCTCCTCGTTTGTTTGGGAAAAATCAAACAGTAAAGTTGTCATGTACTGCCATCCTTTCATCTATTCGTTCTTCTATATCTATTTTCCCAAACATTACTACACTCAATCTGTACTCAAGTCGCCAAGTTATCAGACTACCTGGCCCAAAAATTTTGGATTATAAAAGGGTAGCAGCAGAAGGGAAAATTACACATTTTGAACCCAAAAACCCATGAAGGTTTTTTGGTTCAAAATGCAGGCCTCCTGCTTACCTTCAGCCTTCCTGTCCATCTCCCAAATCAGCTTTCTTTTTAACCAATTTTACACTCCTCCTTTGCTTTGTAAAAAGCAAACAGTATAGTTTCCATATGCTGCCATCCTTTCATCCATTCGTCCTTCTACACCTATTTTCCCAAACCATACTACACTCATACTGTTCACAAATTGACAAGTTATCGGACTACCTGGCCCAAAAATTTGGGGTTAAAAAAGGGTAACAGCATAAGGGAAAATTACCCATTTTGAGGCAAGAAAAACCCGTGATGGTTTTCATGTTCAAAATGCAGGCCTACTCCAAAATTGGCAATTTTACCAATTTTACACTCCTCCTTTGAAAAAAAAAAGCAAACAATACAGTTTCTATGTGCTGCCATCCTTTCACCCACTCGTCCTTCTACACCTATTTTCCCAAACCATCCTACACTCATATTGTTCTCACATTGCCAAGTTATCAGACTACCTGCAGCATAAGGGAAAATTACACATTTTGCACTTAAAAACCCATGAGGGTTTTTAGGTTCAAAATACAGGCCTATTCCTCCCCTTTAGCCTGCCTGTCCATCTCCATAAATAGCCTTTTTGCGAATTATACACGCCTCCTTAGCTTTGAAAAAAGCAAACCGTAAAGTTACAATATGCTGCCATCCTTTCATATATTTGTTATCCTTCACCTATTTCCCAATTCAAACTATCCCACATGCATACATGTCTGATGTGGCTAAATAGTTAAACCACCTTAAAGAGGTACTCCGGTGCTTACATATCTTATCCCCTATCCAAAGTATAGGGGATAAGATGCCTGATCGGGGGAGTCCCGCAGCTGGGGATGCCTGGGATTATGCACGCGGCACCCCGTTTGTAATCGTGATCGCTCCGGGTCTGATTATGGTCGACCGCAGGGCCGGTGGCGTGTGACCTCACTTCTCCGCCCCATGTGACGTCACGCTCTGCCCCTTAATGCAAGCCTACGGGAAGGGGCGTGACAGCTATCACGCCCCCTCTCATAGGCTTGCATTGAGGGGCGGAGCGTGACGTCACACAGGGGCGGAGGTGTGATGTCACACACCGCCGGCCCTGCGGTCGACTGTAATCAGACCCGGAGCGAACACGCTCCGGGGACCGATTACAAACGGGGTGCCGCATGCATGATCCCAGGCGTCCCCAGCTGCGGGACTCCCCCAATCAGGCATCTTATCCCCTTATCCTTTGGATAGGGGATAAGATGTGTAAGCACCGGCGAACCCCTTTAAGAGAACAATGGATATTAAATTGTCAGTAGAGTGTCCCAGATGATGCCCTTATGTAAAGGCACTTCTTAATAAATAGACATGGAAGGCAAATGTCTTTCTTACATAGCTTTCAATTTTTAAATGACATTAACAGATAACAGAGGGACTAAAACTTCTTTAGAAGTTAGTGGGTATAAATACAAATACAATAATAACTCAATTGCTTGTGCTAAAGAATCTTACAGCTACCCAAATGCCTAAACACTATGAGGGAGATTTTTCAAAACCTGTGCAGAGGAAAGGTTGCCCAGGTCCCCATAGCAACAAATCAGATCCCTTCTTATATTTTTGACAAGGCCTTCGCAAAATGAAAGAAACTATGCCGATCTAGGCAACTTTACCTTTCAACAGGTTTTTATAAATCTCCCCCTATCTCTTCACTTCTAGAGTTTACCCTTAAAATAGTTTATCCTCTATAGCTATGGCCCCCCTGTTTACTTATATTGTCCTCTGGGAAAACCCACAATTTTATCCTCCAACATGTTATTTCCAAACATTCCTACATTCATGCTGCTCTTAAATTGCCAAATAAATTCTAATAATAATTTTTAAAAATTATAAAGATTGCCAAGTCAAAAATTATAGAGATGGCTAAGTCATCGGACTACCTGGCCCAAAAATTATCAATTATAAAAGGATAGAAGCATAGAACAAGGATAGAACCCAATACTTATGTGTGTATCTGTTTTTGTAATTTTTATTGCTAAATAATATAACAACATAAGTTTAAAAAGTGTAGTCAAATTTTCCAGTATGTTATTCGTCAAGAGGCACTGGTTTAACCTCCCCTCCCGATCTATAACGCGGGGCCACCGTGCGCTATTAACCTTTTAGACGCGGCGTTCAATGTTGAACGCCGCGTCTAAAGTAAAAGTAAAACCATGCCGGTTAGCTCAGGGAGCTGTTCGGGATCGCCGTGGCGAAATCGCTGTATCCCGAACAGCTTACAATACAGCCGGAGGATCCCTACCTGCCACCATGCTGTCCTATCGCCGAATGACTGCTCAGTGCCTGAGATCCAGGCATGAGCAGTCAACCGGCAGAATCATCGATCAGTGGTTTCTTATGAGAAACCACTGATCAATGTAAAAGATCACTGTGTGCAGTGTTATAGCTCCCTTTGGGAGCTATAACATTGCAAAAAAAGTGGAAAAAACGTGAATAAAGATCATTTAACACCTTCTCCCCTTTTCCCATTAAAAAAACTGTGTAAATAAAATAAAAATAAACATATGTGGTATCACCGTGTGTGGAAATGTCCGAATTATAAAAATATATCGTTAATTACCGTATTTTTCGCCGTTTAAGACGCACTTTTTCTTCCCCAAAACTGGGGGGGAAAAGTTGGTGCATCTTATACGGCGAATACACCCCTATCACGGCGGTCCCTGCGGCCATCAACGGTCGGGACCCGCGGCTAATACAGGACATCACCGATCGCGGTGATGCCCTGCATTAACCCTTCAGACGCGGCGGTCAAAGATGACCGCTGCGTCTGAAGGGAAAGTGACACTAACCCGGCTGTTCAGTCGGGCTGTTCGGGACTGCCGCGATTTCACCGCGGTGGTCCCGAACAGCCCAACTGAATAGCCGGGTTAGTGCTTACAGGACACCGGGAGGGATCTTACCTGCCTCCTCGGTGTCTTCTCCGTTCAGGGATCTCCTGTATGGCCGGCGCTCTCCTTCCTCGTCATCACGTCGTCGCGTACGTGCGTCGGCGTGCGTAATGACGTGATGGCGGCGACGAAGAGCAAGGATACCCGGCCGGCAGCAGAGATGTTCGGGAGCGATGGTGACACGGCGACAGCGATGGAGCGACATCCAGGGCAGCGGTGACGGGTCCGGAGCGGCGGGGACACGTGAGTATTACCTCCTATGCAGTGGTCTTTAATCTGCGGACCTCCAGATGTTGCAAAACTACAACTCCCAGCATGCCCGGACAGCAAACGGCTGTCCCGGCATGCTGGGAGTTGTAGTTTTGCAATATCTGGAGGTCCGCAGGTTGAAGACCACTATTGGGTTCAAAATCTTTATTTTTTCAGATTTTGCACCTATAAATTGGGTGCGTCTTATACGCCGGTGCTTCCTATAGGGCGAAAAATACGGTAAATCGCACAGTCAATTTCGTATGCGCAAAAAAATTCCAAAGTCCCAAATAGTGCATTTTTGGTCACTTTTTATATCATGAAAAAATGAATAAAAAGTGAGGATCAATAAGTCCTATCAATGCAAAAATGGTATTGTTACTTCAGATCACCGTGCAAAAAATTAGCCCTCATACAGCCACATACGTGGAAAAATAAAAAAGTTATAGGGGTCAGAAGATGGCAATTTTAAACGTATACATTTTCCTGCATGTAGTTATGATTTTTTTCCAGAAGTATGACAAAATCAAACCTACATAAATAGGGTATCATTTTAATCGTATGGACCTACAGAATAAAGAGAAGGTGTAATTTTAACCGAAAAATTTACTGTGTAGAAACGAAAGCCCCCAAAAGTTACAAAATTGTGTTTTTTTTTTATTTTGTCTCATAATGATTTTTTTTTCTGTTTCGCCGTCGATTTTTGGGTAAAATGACTGATGTAATTACAAAGAAGAATTGGCTGTGCAAAAAATAAGCCATCATATGGATTTTTAGATGCAAAATTGAAAGAGTTATGATTTTTTAAAGGTAAGGAGGAAAAAACGAAAATGCAAAAATGGAAAAACCCCGGGTCCTTAAGGGCTTAACCAGTTGAAGACGCAGGGTGTACAGGTAGGCTCCCATTCCCAGAAATAGCCACTAGCCCCACAATGATTAAAGCGGTGGATGCACAGGTAATGGTATGTTCCATTAATTCCAGGAAAAATTGTGTCCATCTTCCCACAAGATTGTCAACGCGACCTAGCCTGGATCGTACAGGCGAACTGTCATAACAGTTATACTATACTGCAGTAAAGTTGTACTGCAGTATAGTATAACAGGTGAAAAGTGTGAAAATAAAATGTTTTTAAATAAATAGTGTAAAAAAATTATATAAATGCCCCTTTTCTAATAAAGCCATGTATTATAAAATAATGAAAAAAAAAACTATACATAATAGGTATTGCCACATTCCTAATGATTTTTACTTTAAAATGATGTTATTTATCCTGCAGAGTAAACACTATAAAAAAAACTACATAAAAACACAAGATATGCTAATTTTGTTCCAAAAACTGGAATAAAAATTATCAAAAGGTAACATGTGTCCCATCAATAATACCAATAAAAAGTATAGCTTTTCCTGCAAAAAATAAGCCCTTACACAATGAGGTTGGATGAAAATAAAAAAGTCATGGCCACACAAACAGGGAAACCACATGATTTAATTAGGTAAAAAGACGTTCACCTACACCACTCTTGATGAATACCCCCCCCCCCCCCCCAGTAAATAGACCCAGAAGGACATGACTCTGTTCATTACGTAAGAAAAGAATTAAAAAACGGGCAGCACTCATCCAAATAGTCACTAATCCCATTTATGTAGTAGAACTCACCTGGTATATATGCAGGGACACAGTCGACACAACACAGTTGAGCCAAGACAATGTATGTAAGCACTCAATTCTCCAATTTCCCCAAATAGCAGGGGAGTGTTATGGTAGATATGGTACGGAAAAAGTATGAAGAAAAAGGGGGAGATGTAGAATGCATTTGACTGATTTCAGACCAAGACCAGGCAACAGTACTTCTCGCCAAGTTCACACAAAAAAGTCCCTTCCAGCAGCTCACACTTTAGCTAGAATTCCACTCTGGATTTTCACACAAGAACGCCCATTTGTCATTTTTATCGGGAAAATCTTGGCGTTTTCCTACCATAGAAGTCTATGGAAATCAAAAACGCCAAGAAAACACCAGGTGGGTTTTAACTTTAGCGTTTTTGCCGTTGGTTTCTATTCTTTTTTGGACTTTATCGATCCAAAAAAGTGATGGAGATACCCTTTTTAATAAAATTTCATAGGGTACCATTAAAAGAATAATAATAAAAAAAAAAAAAACAGTAGTGATGGAAAAATTGTATTTAACTAAATGTATCTTTTTTATAACAAATTTTTTGTTAACTTTTAAACAGGGATCAATTTGTGTGTGAGCATGGCACTAAAAATGTAGCTGACAATAATAAAAATGTAGTGTGTATGTGTGTTTTTCACTTTTAATTATTTTTTTTTAGGTAGTACTGCTACTCCCAGCATGGAACACACTGTTCCATGATGGGAGTAGTAGTACCTGTACTAACGGATAGATCACCCCGGGTCCGTTGTGATCCTTCTGTCTAATTTATAGATGTGGATGGCCGCTCTTCTATGGTCCCCTGCACTGCCATATGTATACACCTATTCATATTTCCAGCAGAGAGCTGTGATTGGCCAGATGGTTCCAGAGAATCACAACTCTCTCGGGGAAATATGAATAGGTGTATATGAGGTGCAGGAGACCATAGAAGAGCGGCCGACCACATCTATACATTATACAGGAGGATCACAGCGGGTGTCAGAAGTGACATCCGCTGTGATCTTTCTTTAACTGAAGGTACTACTACTCCCAACAGGGAGCACACTCTGCTCCATGCTGGGAGCTGTTGTACCTGCATTAATAGACAGATCGCAACAGAAGTTACACTGGTTGGGATCTGTCTATTATTGCAGGTACTACAGCTCCCAGCATGGAGCAGAGTGTGCTCCATATTGGGAATAGTAGTATCTGCAGTTAAGGACAGATCACAGCTGGTGTCATTCCTGAAACCCGATGCAAATGTCCATAATAAAGCAGAAATGCGGAGCGGCTCTATAAAGTGCTCGCATCTCTGCACTATACTCCGGCCAGACAGTGATATGAATAGAACATCTCTCACTCCTATTTCCCTCTAAGAGCGGGGAGGCAACCATCCGACCAATCCCCACACTGGGCAGAAAATAAAATATGAATGAGTAATGTGAATTTCTATTTACATCGCTGGCCGGACGGATTATAGTGCAGAGATGCGAGCGCTGTATAGAGCACCTCTGCTATATTATGGATGATTGCACCGGGTGTCAGGAGTGACACCCGGGGCGATATGTCTATAAGTACAGTTACTACTACTCCCATCATGGAACAGTCTGAAAAAAAAGTGACACACACACTTCATTGAAAATGTATAAAAATTTTGTTATTAAATAAAAATTTTGTTAAATACATTTTTTCCATCTTTTTTTTTTTTTTCGGTATCCAACAAATTTGAAAAAAGCGCTAAAGGGGCCAAAAAAGGCAAATTCCACACAAAGGTAAAAATGTCTGAAAAAAACGCCAGAAAAAACGAAAAGCGCAGGGAAAAACAGTGGCAGTTTTTTTCTGGTGTTTTTTCTGGCATTTTTTCTGGCGTTTTAAAGCCTAAGAAAAAACACAATGCAAAAACCTCTGTGGTATCCTAGCCTTCTGGATTGAAGTTGAATTCCAAAGCAGAACCATGAACAGATTTTAGAGATGAGCGAACTTACAGTAAATTCGATTCGTCACTAACTTCTCGGCTCAGCAGTTGACGACTTTTCCTGCGTAAATTAGTTCAGCCTTCAGGTGCTCCGGTGGGCTGGAAAAGGTGGATACATTCCTAGGAAAGAGTCTCCTAGGACTGTATCCACCTTTTCCAGCCCACCGGAGCACCGGAAAGCTGAACTAATTTATGCAGAAAACTGCAGTCATCAACTGCCGAGCCGAGAAGTTCGTGACGAATCGAATTTACTGTAAGTTCGCTCATCTCTAACAGATTTAATGTCATCTGGATGAATAAATCTTCTATCACACTATTAATCCAAATGTGGACCTGGCCTCTTCTTTTTTCATAATCCGGGTAATTTATTATATTATCCGCCCTATTTTTGGCACCTTTTTCCCTTGTGAATTTTTACTTAGAAATAAGAGGTGAAATGCACCAAAAGTTGTGAAAAGCACATTCATGCATAGGAGGGAAAACTGAAGAGATAAAGAAAAAGGTGGAAATTTGTAAATGAGGGATGTACTACAATGAGGATAGGTTTCCACACAGGTTTTTATCTGGCAGTTTTTGGAAAACTGCCACTGCACTTTTTTAGCCAAAGTCAGAAGTGGATCCATAAGGAAATAAAAGTGTAAGTCCTTCTTTTATATGCCCTATTCTTTTTGAATACATTTCTGGCTTTGGATCCAAAACATCATTGGCAGTTTTCCAAAAACTGCCAGAAAAAAAAACTGTGTGGAAACCTAGCCTAATACTGGTTTACAATAAGGGCAGTCTCAAAAGAGATGATTCAAAAAACTAGGCAGCACTCATTCAGGGGATATATCACTGAAAAATTAAAACCAAGAATTCACCTACCCAGCATACCTAGAGTAGTTTAAAAAAAATATGTAATTTATCCTCCATCATTACAATTAGAGATGAGCGAACTTACAGTAAATTCGATTTGTCACGAACTTCTCGGCTCGGCAGTTGATGACTTATACTGCATAAATTAGTTCAGCTTTCAGGTGCTCCGGTGGGCTGGAAAAGGTGGATACAGTCCAAGGAGACTCTTTCCTAGGAATGTATCCTCCTTTTCCAGCCCACTGGAGCACCTGAAAGCTGAACTAATTTATGCAGGATAAGACATCAACTGCCGAGCCGAGAAGTTCGTGACGAATCAAATTTACTGTAAGTTCGCTCATCTCTGATTACAATATCCACAATAGTACATAGGGGCACAGATTTCTCCCAGATCTAAAGAAGTTTCAACCCAGAAATAAACAATACATAATTTCATTTCATGCAGCTCCCATAGGTGCATGTGTGTGTGTGTGTGTGTGGTGTGTGTGTGTGGTGTGTGTGTGTGGTGTGGTGTGTGTGTGTGTGTGGTGTGGTGTGGTTTGTGTGTGTGTGTGTGGTGTGGTGTGTGTGTGGGGGTGTGTGTGTGTGTGTGTGTGTGTGTGTGTGGTGTGTGTGTGTGTGTGGTGTGTGTGTGTGTGTGTGTGCGGTGTGGTGTGTGTGGTGTGGTGTGTGTGTGTGTGTGTGGTGTGGTGTGTGTGGTGTGTGTGTGTGGTGTGTGTGGTGTGTGTGTGTGTGGGGGGGGGTGTGGGTGTGTGTGTGTGGTGTGTGTGGTGTGTGTGTGTGTGGGGGGGGTATGGGTGTGTGTGTGGTGTGTGTGTGTGTGTGGTGTGTGTGTGTGTGTGTGTGTGTGTGTGTGTGTGTGGTGTGTGTGTGGTGTGTGTGTGGTGTGTGTGTGTGTGTGTGTGTGTGTGTGTGTGGGGTGTGTGGTGTGTGTGTGTGGTGTGTGTGTGGTGTGTGTGTGTGGTGTGTGTGTGGTGTGTGTGTGTGGTGTGTGTGTGTGTGTGTGTGTGTGTGTGAGTGTGTGTGGTGTGTGTGTGTGTGTGTGAGTGTGTGTGGTGTGTGTGTGGTGTGTGTGTGTGTGTGTGTGTGGGGTGTGTGGTGTGTGTGTGTGTGTTGTGGTGTGTGTGTGTGTGTGTGGTGTGTGTGTGTGTGTGTGTGTGTGTGTGAGTGTGTGTGGTGTGTGTGTGTGTGTGTGTGTGAGTGTGTGTGGTGTGTGTGTGTGTGTGTTGTGGTGTGTGTGTGTGTGTGTGGTGTGTGTGTGTGTGTGTGTGGTGTGTGTGTGTGTGTGTGCCTCCATTATACATAAGTTTTCATCTTCTGTCAAGTTCTAAACAATTATCTCGGCCTAAGCACCTGAATTCTATGGTAATGCTTTTATTATAATGTGAAGTAAAATAACTGATATAATGTTAGGCTCTCCTAACATCGAATTTAAGAAAAATGTTATCATCACCGCACGATTAAACCAATATATAGAGGTCAGTTGGAGGGGCCTAGAGACTCAGGAGGAGATTTATCAAAACTGTGCAAAGGAAAAGTTGCCCAGTTGCCCATAGCAACCAATCAGATCTCTTCTTTCATTTTGAAGAGGCGTTGTTAAAAATGAAAGAACCGATCTGATTGGTTGCTATAGGCAACTGGGCACCTTTTCCTCTGGACAGGTTTAAATAAATCTCCCCTCAGTGGGGGAGATTTATCAAAATCTGTGCAGCCTAAGAGTGGTGCAGTTGCCCATAGCAACCAATCAAATAGCGCCTTTCATTTTTCAAAAGGCCTCTAAAAGATAAAAAAAAAAAGGGGGAGATTTATCAAAACCTCTGCAGAGGAAAAGTTGCCCAGTTGCCCATAGCAACCAATCAGATCGCGTCTTTCATTTTTAACATGGCCTCTGCAAAATGAAAGAAGCCATCTGATTGGTTGCTATGGGCAACTGGACAACTTTTCCTTTGCACAGATTTTGAGAAATCTCTCCAAAAATCTCTAAAGGATGAAAGATGATTCTCTTCCTGTACATAGGTTTTGATACATTTCCCCCGTGTCTAGAACAGTGGTCTTCAACCTGCGGACCTCCAGATGTTGCAAAACTACAACTCCCAGCATGCCCGGACAGCCGTTGGCTGTCCGGACATGCTGGGATTTGTAGTTTTGCAACATCTGGCGGTCCGCAGGTTGGAGACCACTGGTCTAGAAGTTCAGCACTGAGGCCATTGAAATGATTGTGTCAGTTACATGAATCTGCTGTTAATAGTGAGAAATGTATAGAAAAACATGGAGTGTCCTACCTGTGCCGTCCATCAGATGAATGTTACTGGATCCTAGGAGTTTGTTAAAAGGAAATAGAAAACAGAGCTATTTGTTTCCGAAAACAGCGCCATACCTGTCCTCATGTTGTATTACAAGTTTTCTCCATTCACTTTTCCAGAACGGAGCAGCGATATCACACACAACATTAGGACAGAGGCGGTGCAGTTTTTAGAAGAAATCAGCTCTGATTTTCTCATCCTGGATTACCCCTTTCAACTTCTCATTGCTGAACGTTTTCCTTATCCTGTCCTAGGTGTTTTGCAGGTATGCTAAGAACCAATCTTCTTGGTTTGTTGGTTGTATTTGGCTGCTCCTGATCATCCTCCTTCTGATCCATGAAATGTCTTGTCTTCTTTGCTGCCTGATTATAAGAAAGGCAAAGATATAGAGGATCCCTTGTGATGTCACATGTGTGATGTCACCAACCGTGTTTCACGGTTCTATAAGCGAGGGAAGAAATGTAAGAAAACACACACAAACATATAATATATATATATATATATATATATATATATATATATATTTCCACTTTGCGTTTATCAGTTTGGCTTTTTTTTTTTTTTTAACCCTTTAGCTTTTTTTTCACTCCTTTTCAGCTCCTTGGCAGCATGTTGAGTCTATGGGGTTTTTCTACCATAGAAGTCTATAGGACATAAAAAAGCCCCCCCCCCCCCCCCCCAAAAAAAACCAAAACGTTGTGGGTTTTAACTTTGGTGTTTTTGCAGGTGGTTTTTATTCTTTTTTGGACTTTAACGATCATTTTTATGCAGCCCCCATAGATCTAAGGCTAAGTTTCTACTTTGTTTTTTGGGGGGAAAACGCCAAGAAAAACGTCAATTCTGCCACATGGTGTTTTTTGGGTCAAAAAACGCTGTGGCCAGATGTTAGCTGTAAATCAATGAGAAATCGCAAAATTATTATTCCACTTGGCAGATTTCACTTTGGCGTTTTTTTTTTTTTTTTTTATCCTTTTGATGTTTTTTCACTCTTTTTTGGCGTTTTTCAGCTCCTTGGCGGTTTTCCAAAATTGCAGCATGGTGAGTTACTGTTTTTTTTTTGTTTTTTTTGTCAAAATCATGGCATTTTTCTCCCATAGAAGTCTATGGGAGTGAAAAAACACCAAGAAAAATGACATGTGGGTCTTAACTTTGGCGTTTTTTAAGGCGTTTTTTATTCCTTTTTGGACTTTAGCAATCCAAAAAAGTGATGGAGATACCTTTTTTAATAAAATTTTGTAGGGTACCATTAAAAAATAAAAAAGATACAGTAGTGAAGGAAAAAATTTACATTTTTTTATAACAACATTTTTATTAATTTTTAAAACAGGGATCAATTTATGTGTACGGGCAGGGACCTAAAAATGTAGGCAACAATAATAAAAATGTAGTGTGCGTGTGTTTTTCACTTTTTTTTCTTAATTTTTTTTACATTTTTTTAGGTAGTACTACTACTCACACTGTTCCATGATGGGAGTAGTAGTTCCTGTACTAATTGACACATCACCCGGGTCCATTGCGATCCTTCTGTATAATTTATACGTGCGGCTGGCAGCTCTTCTATGGACCCCCTGCACTGCTGTCTATATACACCTATTCATATTTCCCGCAGAGAGCTGTGATGGGCCAGATGGTTCCAGCGAATCACAACTCTCTGTGGGAAATATGAATAGGTGTCCGGGCATGCTGGGAGTTGTAGTTTTGCAACATCTGGAGGTCCGCAGGTTGGAGACCACTGGTCTAGAAGTTCAGCACTGAGGCCATTGAAATGATTGTGTCAGTTACATGAATCTGGTGTTAATAGTGAGAAATGTATAGAAAAACATGGAGTGTCCTACCTGTGCCGTCCATCAGATGAATGTTACTGGATCCTAGGAGTTTGTTAAAAGGGAATAGAAAACAGAGCTATTTGTTTCCGAAATCAGCGCCATACCTGTCCTCATGTTATATAACAAGTTTTCTCCATTCACTTTTCAAGAACTGAGCAGCGATATCACACACAACATTAGGACAGAGGTGGTGCAGTTTTTAGAAGAAATCAGCTCTGATTTTCTCATCCTGGATTATCCCTTTCAACTTCTCATTGCTGAACGTTTTCCTTTCCATCACTATTGCTAAGGAAAAGGGGGATTTTTGCATTTTCTAACACTTCTATTCTGCCTGCCTTAGGCTAAGTTTCTACTTGCTTTTTTGTGCACCAAAAAAGCACCAAAATGCCCCCCTCCTTTGGAGGCTTGAAGAAGCGCACCTGTATGCGTGAAACCGCCGGCAGTTGCCTCTAAGCGCCCCACGCCATTCATGTCTTCCTTGCCTGATTGAGCAGCCCGAGATGGGAGCCAATATTTCAGTATCTGGATGGTGAGTGCAGGGCGCCTGTTTTTCTTTGTTGCATTCTTGTATTTACTGGGTTTCCCATTGTCCTAGCATCTCCGCCAGCTGAGTTTATCTGGGTAGTTGCCCGAGTGTCCATACTGTCCATCTCGTGAAGCTGTTTATCCAGGTACCGGTGCCACTATTCTATTACTCTTTTTTGTGATTTTATTCTATTAGGCTAGGATTCCAATGATGTTTTATTTTCCACCAGCAAAAACGCCCGAAAAACTGCCACAGCTTTTCACTTTCACAGCTTTTTTTTTTTTTTAAGAAGATTTTGCTGGTGTGTAGAAACAGTCTTTTTTGTACCCTGGGGCAGTTTTCTCACTGCCTTCAGGGTACAATGGGTCGGATGCTGGGGGCCAGGCCCATAAAGTATAAGGAGGCAAGGAATGATGTACATATACAGTGTGTTTAGCATAACTACATATCTCCACTGGCTGTATAGTAGTACAGGAGGGCATAGGGCACCCATGTATACTATACAGGCGCCCTACCAGGAAAGAGTTAACACATGCTGCTGCTTAGCAGTGCTGGGTTAACTCTTTGTGTGCTATGCTGTATATACAGTTATCTATAGATATATAGTTTTTTTTAAATGTGTTTCGTTTTTTACAATTACATTTTTAGGCTTAGTAGTGGAAGCTGTCTTGTAGACAGAATCCATTACTAACCCAGGCATAGGTGTAGGAACCGGGGGGGATAGGGGGGGACACATCCCCCCCAGAAAATCATGCAGGGGGACAGATCATGGGGGAATCCCCTCAGTTCTGCCCGCAGACTATGCTGTATTATATGGTGAGTCAATTTAACCCAGGGTGGCATCCGTAGCCGGTCACTCAGCCTCTTTGAACTGTGTGAGCAACTACGCACACAATTCAAAGACGACCGTGACCTCTGCCCGACGCAGGCGCTGATGACGGCACTCATCAGTGCCTGCACTGTGGAGAAGAGAGAACGCGGCCCGGCCCTTCTGGAGATCACCGTGTGGGACTAGGTGAGTTTTTTTATTTTTTTTTATTGTGCTCTGGGGTGGGGAAGGGGGATGCACACTCACTACAACATAATATATTAACTATATGCACACTCTCTACAAGCATACAACATTCAGTATATGCACACTCACTACAAGCATACAACACCCACTATATTTTGGGGGGGGGGGGGGTATTTATCCATCTGCCAGCTACCTAATCAAAAAAAGAACACTTTGGGGACCTTAAAACATCACTTTTATTATAAACTATTAAAACTATAGCACCTCTACAACATTCCATAAAACTCTGAATGTGATGACCGCCACCAGCTACCTCTCATACCCGCTTGTTACTGGTCCTGAAATTCGGCTTTTGGTCACAATACACAGTGTTACTTCACACTTAGGCTAGGTTTCCACTTATTTTTTTTTTTACAAAAACGCCAATAAAAACGCCCATTCTGACGCATGGCGTTTTTTTTGTGAAAAAACGCTGCGGCCAGATGTTAGCTGTAACTCAATAGTAAACTGCAAAATGCCAAATCCACTTGGCGTTTTTCAGTTTGGCGTTTTTTAATCCTTTTGGCGTTTTTGGGCTCCTTGGCAGTTTTTAAAAAATACCTCTTGTCGAGACTTTGGCGTTTTTTCGGGAAAATCTTGGCGTTTTTCTGTGTGTGTGTGTATGTTTCACTTTTTTTTTTAAATTTTTTAGGTAGTACTACTACTCCCAGCATGGAACACACTGTTCCATGATAGGAATAGTAGTTACCTGTACTAATTGAAAGATCGCCGGGGTCATTTGCGATCCTCCTGTATAATGTATAGATGCAGCAGCCACTCTTCTATGGTCCCCTTCACCGCCGTATATATACACCGATTCATATTTCCCGCAGAGAGCTGTGATTGCTCAGATGGTTCCAGCCAATCACAACTCTGTGGGAAATAGGAATATGTGTATATATACGGCAGTGCAGGGGACCATCGGCTGCTGCATCTATACATTATACAAGAGGGTTGCAACGGGTGTCAGGAGGAGTGACACTCGCTGCAATCTGTCTATTAATGCCGGTACTACAGCTCCCAGCATGGAGCAGAGTGTGCTCCATGTTGGGGGTATTAGTACCTGCAGTAAGGGACAGATCCCAGGGATGTCACTTCTCCTGGCACCCGCTGCGATCAAAGTGACTGTCGGGATCAGCTGTTCTCAGGGCTACAGAGCCGGGAGATCAGCTGATCCTGAGCAGTAGATATACATCGTATAGTGTTGAGCGGCATAGGCCATATTCGAATTCGCGAATATTCGCGAATATATGGACGAATATTCGTCATATATTCGCGAATATTCGCATATTCGTTATATTCTCGTTTTATTTTCGCATATGCGAATATTCGCGTGTGCGAAAATTAACATATGTGAATATTGGCATATACAAAATTAACACGCGCGTAAATTCGCATATGCGAAAATTAGCATATGCTAATGTTCGCATATGCGCATTTTCGTATATGCGAATTTTCGCACGTCAGTCTCACACAGTAGTATTACAGCCTTCTTTACACCACACAAGCTGGAAGCAGAGAGGGATGATCACTGTGATGTGTACTGTGAAGAAAAAAAAAAAAAAAAAAAAACGAATATTCGTAATTACGAATATATAGCGCTATATTCGCGAAATTCGCGAATTCGCGAATATGCGATATTCGCGAATAATATTCGAATTGCGAATATTCGCGAGCAACACTAACATCGTATATAGTGTTGCTCGCGAATATTCGCAATTCGAATATTATTCGCGAATATCGCATATTCGCGAATTTCGCGAATATAGCGCTATATATTCGTAATTATGAATATTCGTTTTTTTTTTGTTTTTTTTTCTTCACAGTACACATCACAGTGATCACCCCTCTCTGCTTCCAGCTTGTGTGGTGTAAAGAAGGCTCTAATACTACTGTGTGAGACTGGCGCGCGAAAATTCGCATATGCGAAAATTATAGCCTAGGCGGATTTTCGCACATGCGAATTTTCACATATGTTAATTTTCGCATACGCGTATTTTCGCATATGCGAAATTAAAACGAGAATATAACGAATATGCGAATATTCGCGAATATATGACGAATATTCGTCCATATATTCGCGAATATTCGCGAATTCGAATATGGCCTATGCCGCTCAACACTAATCGTATACATACTGCCCAGCAAGAACTTACAGTGACCCTGCAATGTGAATACAGTATACACATTGCTGGCTCACTTAACTCCTTGCTGAGCTGTGTGCTATGCACCAGCCCAGCAAGGAAAGAGTTAACTTACACTACTGGACACTGTAGGTTAACCCTTTGGGCGGTATACACTATATACAGCTATCTATAGATAGCTGTATATAGTGTATACAGAAGATGGGGAAGTCCCCTTACGTCCAGTCCCTGCGGGTCCGCTTAGCTCCGCCCCCTGGTGATGACGCCATTAGGGGCGGAGCTACAAACGAGATCCAGGCTGGCAAGGGTATAAGGCTCTGTTAACATTGTCCGTATTGGATAATGGGAACAGACCCTTCTGCCAGTGTCTACCCAGACAGGGAGACTCCAGCTTTTGCTAAACTACAACTCCCAGCATGCCCAGACAGCCAAAGGCTGTCTAGGCATGCTGGGAGTTGTAGTTTTGCACCAATTGGAGGCTCACTGTTTAGGTAGACATTGCATTATGGGCGCTCTCACCTGCAGAGAGCACAAAAAATGTCCTAACCTATTTTTTTTGTGTTTTTTCCTTTCTTCTCGTTTCAGATCCGTGTATGCAGAGGATTACGACGGATTCGATGGATTACGACGGATGAACAGGATTTTTTTATATTTTAATAAAATGGTTAACGAGGGCTGTGGGGGAGTGTTTTTTAAAATAAAATAATTTTTCCAATGTGTTATGTTTTCTTTTTTATTGAATATTCAGGCTTAGTTATGGAGGCTGTCTAATAGACGGAATCCATGACTAAGTCAGGGCTTAGCGCTAGCCCCAAAAACAGCTGGCGCTAACCCCCAATTATTACCCCGGTAGCCACCGCCACAGGGGTGCCGGGAATAGCCGGTACCAACAGGCCCGGAGTGTCAAAAATGGCGCTCTTGGGCCTAGGCGGTAACAGGCTGGCATTATTTAGGCTGGGGAGGGCCAGTAACAATGGTCCTTGCCCACCCTGGCAACGTCAGGCTGTTGCTGCTTGGTTGGTATCTGGCTGATACTGAAAATAGGGGGAACCCTATGCGTATTTTTTTTTTTCTTATTTATGAAAAAAAAAACGCATAGGGTTCCCTGTATATTCAGTATCAGCACGATACCAACAAAGCAGCAACAGCCTTGCGTTACCAGGGTGGGCGAGGACCATTTTTACTGGCCCTCCCCAGCCTAAATAACGCCAGCCTGTTACCGCCTAGGCCCAGGAGTGCCACTTTTGACGCTCTGGGCCTGTTGGTACCGGCTCTTCCCGGCACCCCTGTGGCGGTGGGTACCAGGGTAATAATTGGGGGTTAGCGCCAGCTGTTTTTGGGGCTAACACTAAACCCCGGCTTAGTCATGGATTCTGTCTATTAGACAGCCTCCATAACTAAGCCTGAATATTCAATTAAAAAAAGACACAACACATTGGAAAATATATTTAATTTTAAAAAACACTCCCCCACAGCCCTCGTTAACCATTTTATTAAAATTAAAAAAATAAAGTTCATCCGTCGTAATCCATCGAATCTGTCGTAATCCTTTGCATACACGGATCTGAAACGAGAAGAAAAAAAAACACAAAAAAAATAGGTTAGGACATTTTTTGCACTCTCAAACTTTTTAAACAGGCGCCAGTTCACGGTCCCTCAGACCGTTGGAGGGTCGGACTATAGATAAAAAAAAAAAAAACTATGAACAAATTCCTATGAACACTTATATATCTTATTAGTGGACTACCCCTTTAAGTATGCAGCACAGTTCCCCCCACATTAGCTAGGCAGCATAGTTCCCCCACATTAGGGTTGGCAGTATAGTTCCCCCACATTAGGTTGTAGTTCCCCCACATTAGGTTGTAGTTCCCCCCACATTAGGTTGGCAGTATAGTTCCCCCACATTAGGTTGTAGTTCCCCCACATTTAGTTGGCAGTATAGTTCCCCCACATTAGGTTGGTGGTATAGTTCCCCCCCACATTAGGTTGGCAGTATAGTTCCCCCACATTAGGTTGGCAGTATAGCTCCCCCCCACATTAGGTTGTAGTTCCCCCACATTAGGGTTGGTAGTATAGTTCCCCCACATTAGGTTGTAGTTCCCCCACATTTAGTTGGCAGTATAGTTCCCCCACATTAGGTTGTAGTTCCCCCACATTAGGTGCTGTATAGTTCCCCCACATTAGTTTGGCAGTATAGTTCCCCCAACATTAGGTTGTAGTTCCCCCACATTAGGTAGGCAGTATGTTTCCCCCCACATTAGTTTGTAGTTCCCCCACATTAGGTTGTAGTTCCCCCACATTAGGTAGGCAATATAGTCCCCCCCCACATTAGGTGTAGTTCCCCCATTTAGTTGGCAGTATAGTTCCCCCACATTAGGTGCAGGATAGTCCCCAACATTGGGTGCAGTATAGTTCCCCATATTAGGTGCAGTATAGTTCCCCACATTAGTTGCAGTATAGTTTCCCCACATTCGGTTGGCAGTATAGTTCCCCCACATCAGGTTGTGGTTCCCCCACATTAGTTGCAGCATAGTTCCCCACATTAGGTGCAGTATAGTTCCCCCACATTAGGTTGGCAGTATAGTTCCCCCATTAGGCTGTAGTTCCCCCACATTTAGTTGCTAGAATAGTTCCCCCACATTAGGTTGTAGTAACACCACATTAGGTACAGTATAGTCCCCCACATTAGGTGCAGTATAGTTCCCCCCACATTAGGTGCAGTATAGTTCCCCCACAGACATACAGCCTCCAGCCATACAGTGTATGGCTGGAGGCTGTATGCCTGTGTACTGCCCCACTTCAGTGCTCCGACCCCCACTCCTCCGGTCTGGCCATAGCAGTAGGTCCTGGGACCGGAGGAGTGGTGGTCGGAGCATCGGAGCTGACGTGCCGCTGGTAACACTTATCAAGCTGGCTAGCGCACGTCTTGATTGCTGCTCCACTCCTCCACGCTACGTTGCTATGGGCGCACGCATGGGACGTCAGTGACGTCCCTGCGTGCGCTACCTCCCGGTGGTCCTTGCATTTTTAAAGTAAACGTGGGGCCGCCAAGAGCGCATCCCTGTGTCCCGAAAACATCTTTCTGGACACAAGGATGTCCTTAGGCATCCGTAGTGGTAGCTGGTTTCAAGTATTTGGGATCCTACATGTTTCATCCACTTAAATTCATCAGGGATCACGTTAATGTTAACCAGTGACGGGCACTGGTGCAATAACGCAGTTTTGGGACATTTGCAATAAAGTAAACAATGAATACATTACCTGGTGCTAATATAGGGACCCAATGTAATAGACAGGACTTTGTGCAATTATCTATGCACTTTGAATAACACTAGAGACTATGGGGGAGATTTATCAAAACCTGTCCAGAGGAAAAGTTGGTAAGTTGCCCCTAGCAACCAATCAGATTGCTTCTTTCATTATTGGTAAGGCCTCTGCAAAATGAAAGAAGCGATCTGATTGGTTGCTATGAGCAACTCAGCAACTTTTCCTCTGGACAGGTTCTGATAAATTTCTCTGTATGCATCTATGATTGTATGAAGTGCACTCCACCAGTTGCTCTATTTGTGAACTAAATATACAAAGGACATTAACTCACATATAATTGGACTGCAAAATAAAAAGCAGTTATATACATTCACAGAAGTAATTGCATATTAGCGTGTCTATGGGAAAATGGTCCAATAGAGTAATTGTGAAGTAACACTGTGTTTTGTGACCAAAAGCCGCATTGCAGGACCAGTAACAAGCCGGTATGAGCGGTAGCTGGCGGCAGCCATCTTATTCAGAGTTTTTATAGAATATTGTAGAGGTGCTATAGTTTTAATAGTTTATAATAAACGTGAAGTTTTAAGGTCCCCAAAGTGTTCTATTTTTGATTATTAAGTACGGTAGACCCATATAAGCAGTGGTGCAGTTGCATCCTTTAGAGTTGATACTGGCTACCTACCTAGCTTCCAACTTACCTGGATATATTTAACCCCTTAAGGACCCGGGCTTTTTCCGTTTTTTCATTTTCAATTTTTCCTCCTTAACTTTAAAAAATCATAACTCTTAAAAATTTTCACCTAAAATTATATATAATGGCTTAATTTTTGCGTCACTAATTCTACTTTGTAATGACATTAGTCATTTTACCCAAAAATCTACCGTGAAACGGGAAAAAAAATCAATGTGCGACAAAATTGATGAAAAAACACTATTTTGTAAGTTTTGGGGGCTTCTATTTTTACGCAGTACATTTTTTGTCAAAAATGATACCTTATCTTTATTCTGTAGGTCCATATGGTTAAAATGATACCCTACTTGTATAGGTTTGAATTTGTATCACTTCCGAAAAAAATCATGAATACATGCAGGAAAATATATACGTTTAAAATGGTCATCTTTTGACCCCTATAACTTTTTTATTTTTCTGTGTTCAGGGCGTTTTGAGGACTCATTTTTTGCGCCGTCATCTGAAGTTTTTAGCGGTACCATTTTTGTTCTGATCAGACTTTTTGATCACTTTTTATTCACTTTTTTGTGGTATAAAAAGTGATCAAAAATGCGCTATTTTGGACTTTTGAATTTTTTTGCACGTACGCCATTGAACGAGCGGTTTAAAAAGCGGTATATTTTTATAAATCGGACATTTCCGCATGCGTCGATACCACATATGTTTATTTTTATTATTATTTACATAATGTTTTTTTTATTTTTGGAAATGCCGGGTGATTCAAACTTTTATTAGGGGAAGGGATAATTGAAAGGGTTAATGATTTTTTTACACTTTTCTTATGCAACATTATAGCTCCTATAGGGGGGGTTATAACATTGCATTAACTGATCTTTTACTCTGATTGATCCATCTCCATAGGAATGGATCAATCAGTGTTTTCGGCGATTGAATGCTCAAGCCTGGATCTCAGGCTTGAAGCATTCATTCGGCGATCGGACAGCAAAGGAGAAGGTAAGAAGACCTCCTCCTGTGCTACAGCTGTTCGGGATGCCGCAATTATACCGCGGCGATCCCGAACAGCTCCCTGAGCTAGCCGGGCACTTTTACTTTCGTTTTTAGCCGCGAGGCTCAGCTTTGAGCGCGCGGCTAAAGGGTTAATAGCGCGCGGCACAGCGATCAGTGCCGCGCGCTATTAGAGGCGGGTCCCGGCTTCACTATGACGCCGGGCCCGCCGCGATATGATGCGGGGTCACCGTGTGACCCCGCGTTATATCGCAGGACCGGGACTCATGACGTATGCATACGTCATGGGTCCTTAAGAGGTTAAAACTACCTGGCTACTTACCTAACTGGCTACCTATCTACCTACCAAGCTACCTGGCTATTTACCTAACTACCTGACTACCTACCTGGGTAGCAACCTAGCTACCTATCTTGATACCTACTTAACTGGTTATTTACCTAGCTACCTACCTACTTGGTTATCTACCTAGCTACCTAACTATCTGACTTTTCCTACATTCTATCTACCTAGCTGTCAACTACCAATCCACCTAGCTACCAACTGACCTAGCTAGCTAAAAACCAACCTACCTATCTTATAGACACTGAT
This sequence comes from Hyla sarda, assembly GCF_029499605.1. NCBI lineage: Eukaryota > Metazoa > Chordata > Amphibia > Anura > Hylidae > Hyla > Hyla sarda. The sequence continues at coordinate 345,581,220 of NC_079193.1, read as the reverse complement.
TTGAATAGGGACCTTCCATATGATAAAATATACCTTTTCATTAAGTTCTAATTAAATATTTACTTATACTACAAAATAAACAGGCTGTCACCGGTCACCTCTGGTTTACACTCATTTATTATATTGCACTTGAGCATCATCTCTCAGGATATACTGCATATAAAGTGCAAAAATAGTGTATAAAAACACACAAGATATATACACAAATAATTCCAACAGTAGGTATGGTCCAGGTTTACCTTCCATTCTATTCTTGCTATTGGTCAAAGCTGAGTTTTTTTTGTTACATGACATAAATTCCTTTATGTATCAATATGTTGTCATTTATGCCACTGTTAACATATAATTCTGTTTATTCACTGTATCTGACTACATTCATTCTACTGTAACTAGCATTCACATATAGCATTTTTTTTCTCCATGCCACTGTTCACACATATGTACGTTTTTTAGTCCGTGGATATTTTACTGCAAACAAACAAGTACACTCTCCTTAGTCACTATGGTTGGTCCTATGTTCCAGTATTTCAGTTGTTCTTTTATGGTAACTAACATGGTGACTGCTAACAGATCGGACTAACCTCAGTGACTAAGGAGAGTATTATTGTTTGTTTGCAATAGAATATCCACAAACTAAAAAAACGTACATATGTATGCACATTATCCTGGAGAATTAACTGCTACACGTGACTGCTAGTTACCATCCCTAGAATGAATGTAGTCAGATACAGTGAATAAAAAGTTACATGTGAACAGTGGAATAAATGAGAACATATTGATACATAAAGGAATTTATGTCATGTAAAAAAACTCAACTTTGACTGAGAACAGAAGATAAACATGGTCCATACCTCCTGTTGGAATTTTTTGTGTATATATTTTGTTTGTTTTTATACACTGTTTTTGCATGTTATATGGAGTTTATCTTGAGAGACTACAAATACACAAGAGCAATAAGATAAATGTGTGCTAATCCATAGGTGACCTGTGGCGGCCTGTATATTTTGTATTTTATTGGAATGTAATAAAAGGTATATTTTATCGTTTGGAAGGTCCCTATTCAAATCAGTGTCTATATTATTAATGTACTGGGAGACCCACCATTTTAACCTGATAAGTGTTAATACCTACCTACCAAACCTACCTACCTGGTTACCTATTGCCCTGGCTATCTAACTACCAGCTACCTACGTAGCAGGCTAGCAACCTGAATGCCTACCTAGCTATCCATCTACCTAGCAACCTAGCTACCTGGCTATCTACCTTGCTAGCTAACAACCTACCTAGCTAGTTGCCTACCTGGCTACCTAGCTAGCTACCCACCTATGTTGCTAACAACAAACCTTGCCACCTACCTAGCAACCTAACTACCTACCTGTATGGCTATCTACTTAGCTAGCTAACAATCTACCTAGACACCTAACAAGCTATCCACCTACCTACCTATCTATCTAACAACCATTCTAGCTACAAACATACCTAGCTACCGAAAGTAACCTACCCATGTAGCTAGCTACCTACTTACCTGCCTACTTACCTATCTAGCTAGCTAACAACCTACCTACTTTCTGACATATTTATCTACTGTGGGGGGCGTCTATGGTGGGGGATAGGCCTACTTAATGGGGGGGGGGGTCTACTATCCTATTTATGGGAGGGCAGTGCACTGGAAAAATGCAGAGCCTAACATGTTTTTCCTGCAGATGCTAAAGAGACGGTTTTTGACTGGAAGAAGTTGACATGTTGGTCTGATCCAGATGCAGAAGAAAAGGAAAGAGGACATCGCTGATCAGAAATTATGTTACCTGTGAGTCCCTAGATGTAACTATAATCACCTATATGGTATACAGATCCTGTGTACAGTTGGTATCTACCTTTACATGGTCCTGGATGCAATCACTTTTATGGTATACAGGTCCTGCAACAAAGACAAAGACCACAGCACCAATGATTATAAACTGATATGTGCAAAAGAGCAGTTGTTTATTGGTTCCCCAGAAACCTTTTTATTTCCTTTTTTTTAAGGAACCAATAAATGATAGTTCTTTTCCATTTTTGGTGCTGTGGTCTTGGACTTTCTTGCATGTTTGGTATCCGTATTGGCTATCTGGATGACTACGGGGACAATGGATTTGTCTAGTGCTGTCTTCTACTGCTTCTACTGATTCTGTGTACAGCCAGTATCTACTTCTTTATAGTCACTGTACAGGGAGCTAAATGTCTGTATACAGTGGTTTTATTCAGTAACAGTATGATGCGTTAGTCAGTCACTGTGTGATGTAAAGTGTGTTCCTGATGAGGCAGTATTATTTGGTCCTGGTATTGTTTATATTGTGATATTATTGATATTGTTGGTATGTTTACAGTGGTTTTTACTCAGTATGGTGGTATTATCCAGTCTTTGTGTGCTGGTATAATTTGTTCCATGTATACTGATATTGTTAATATGGGTCTCAGTATTCGGGATTTGGTCAGTAATGGTATGGTGGTGATATGTATGGTAATTTTTTATTTTTTTTCCAAAGTATATCTTTATTGACTTTTCATATGTCCAGAGTACCTGGGAATCCACTGTTTATTTTGTGAGATCTGTCTTATCTGTATCTGTATCTGACCTTATATGTTAACATATAAGGTCAGATACAGATACAGATAAGACAGATCTCACAAAATAAACAGTGGATTCCCAGGTACTCTGGACATAGGAAGACAATCAGGCAAGAATTATTGCGGACCATTAGCCTGACTTTCGGCAGTGCAAGACTGTAACAGCTAGTGAATGACAGCTTGATTATAACATATCAAAAAGGAGTCTCGCTGTTTGGTACCTGAGAAATATAAGCGCATGCTGGGCAGAAAACTATAGCACTTAAAGGGTAGCTCCCACCATCCTATTTTTTTTTTTTGCCAGCCTGTTCCCCCCCCCCCCCCCCGCTATGGCACTAGCCCGTTCCCTCCTCCTCCCCCCCCACGCCCCGCATACCCCGCTCCCTCATTACACTTGCAGTTACTGCAGAGTCCGGCAGCGGGCGTGCAGGGACAGCAGCGGCAACGAGGCAGCGGCGATGTGCGGGAGGAGTGGCCTCCAAGCCAGTGGCCGGGGAGCCAATGCACTCGCTCCCGCCTGTCTAATTGACAGGCAGGGAGCGAGTGCAGCCTAACTGAAAAAGGACTGATTGCCACTCCAAAATCAGTCCTTTTTCAGTGGATGGTTTTTAAATGTAAATTAAACCTTTTTAATGAAAAAATAATAATAAAAGTATATTAGAGATATGTTGTAGTACATAAGTACTACAACATATCAAAAAATAAAGTTGGTGACAGCGCCCATTTAAGGGGGAGTGTATAGTTCGAGAGAAGGTATCCAGGCAGGTACCATGGGGATCCACAAGCGGCCTACAAGAGGCTTCCAGAATGGTACTCATGGGGACTGAGGAGAGGTAAGAGTGGGAGAAAAATGATAGAGAAACAAAAATAGGTAGTATGGGCTAGACAGGTAGAAGGGTAGAGAAGGAGAATAGACAGATGGAGAGGTGAGTAGAAATTCATAGCAGGTCCAGAGAAGTCAGACACTTACCACTCGGAGCAGGCAAGACGGGAAACCTCCGGGACATCAATTCAGCAATATCAATGACAGCGTATAGATGTATTTTCCTAGTACAGGGTAATCAACCCGGTCTACAGATATAGGGTATCAAACTCTGCAGAAGACATGAACTCTGACCAGGGCCTCATGATTCCGTAAAATCTGTCTAACTCATTCCTGGAGTCAGCTAAAATCTCCTCCATTCTATATATGTGGGAAACCTCCCGAAGCCAGGACAAAATGGAGGGGGGGGGGGGGGGGGGACTGCGCTTTCCACAATCGTGGGATAACCGCTCTGGCCGCTAGCAAGAGATGTTGGAGTAATTTAGTGGAAGAGCCGGGCATGGAAGTCAGGGGTATAGAGAGGAGGAGTAGCGTAGGAGATTTGGGGATCGTATGTGAGATTAGTCTGGAAATTATATTTAGTGTCTGGGACCAAAAGGAGTCCAGAGCCAGACATTCAAGCCATATATGAGTCATGGTGCCACCCGGGTTCCCACATCGCCAGCAGACATCCGTCACATTTGGGTACATGCGTGCAAGGAGTGAGGGAACTCGGTACCACCTGGTGATTATTTTATAATTAGTTTTGTGTGCTTTGCATGACGTGGAGGATCTGTGACACCGTGAAAATGCCAGTTTCCAGTACTTTTCTGAGATTGTGCACATTAGTTCCTTTTCCCAGGCTGAACAGAAGGCCATGGGCGCTGTCGTGCAGGATTCTAAGAGGAGAGAGTAAATGGAGCTGACTGAGTGGCCCGTCGACCCCGTGGAGGCACAAAGACGTTCAAACGGGGTAAGAGGTCTGTGAATCTGTAGGCGAGTTTTCTGAACATTATAAAAGTGTGTAAGTTGGTAGTATTGAAGTCGGTGTGTCGGTGTCGGCAGGGATGTCTGGAAAAAGTCAGAGATGGGTTTCAAACCCGTCGGAGTGAGTAGATCATACAGCACCGGGGCCTCGTCTCTGCGAAAGGACAGGAATGTGGGTGAATCGAGTGCCGGTGGGAAAACTGGATTATCAAATAAAGGGACGAGTGGGCCTGTGGTGGAGGCAATGGGGATGCGTTTCAAGTAGGCCCTAGAAGCCGAGATCAAGGATGCGGCCACAGGAGGGAGGTCCTGCGAGAGTTTGCGGGAGAACCGGTTACTAGGTAGCAAGAGTAGAGACTTAAGGTCCGTCTTCAAGGCCCTACTCTCCAGCATCATGTATGGGGATTTTATTCCTCCTTGTATACTGGTTTTAATGCTTAAAATTGTCCTCTTCTATAAGACTTTTATTTATTTTTTGCTCCGTGGTCTGTAGTTTTTATCGGATCATTTTTGTTTTGCACTTTTTGATCACTTTTAATAAACTTTTTTTTTCTAGTATATAAAATGAACTGAAATCAGCAATTCTGGACTTAGGTATTTTTTTAAGTTTACACCATTCACCATGCAGTTTCATTATTGTCATATTTTAATAGTTTGGACATTTCCACATTTTGCCTTTTATATGTTTATTTTTGTTTACACTTTTATTAGGGAAGGGACATAATCACTGATGTTCAGCTAGTAAGCGTACTTCATACCCCCAGACTGCTATCGAGTACCGCAGCATACATGTACACCTTGTTTCGTCAAGGTGTTAATGGTGACTACATTAACCCCTCGTCCTGACCTCACACACACAGCCTACCTCCCACAGCCCTGACAAATAAATCCCTATCTCTTGAATTCACTGCTCTCTGAAGGTACCTGTAATGAGGAGCCTGTATTGTCATGCTAAATTAAGTGGTTCCGCCCCTTTTGGTCCCTCCCTTTTAATGGCTCCGCCTTTTGCAAAGCCACACTCAATAACAATGCTATCCCCCCAGATTTGTCAGGGTTCATACGCCCCTGAACTCAGTGCTTAGTGTTAGCCCAAAAAACAGCTAGCGCTGACCTCCAAATATTACCCTGGTGCCCATTGCGCCAGGGGTGCTAAGAAAAGCTGATACCAAAAGGCCCAGAGCATCATATATGGTGCTCCTGGGCCTAGGCGATAACAGGCTGATATATTTTAGGCTGGGCAGGACCAATAATAATGGTCCTCGCCTACCCTGGTAACTTCAGGCTGTTGCTGCTTGGTTGGTATCTGGTTAATATATTTATTTTGGGGAAAAAAAATCTAAATTGCTAAACAATTTCATACATGCGAAGACAAGACCTACATAAAGGACTTGAAGGACTTGGAGGCTTCTTGTTTAGGAACACACTGCATTATGGGTGCTCTTCCCAGGGGAGAGCGCCAAAATGTACTAAACCATTTTCGTGTTTTCCTTTTCTTCTCATTTCATATATGTTATTGCGGAGTACTAAGGCGATGACCAGCATTTATTTTTTTTTACTTTTTTTTACTAAGGGCTGTGGGGAAGTGTTTTTTTAAATGTGTTGTGTTTTTTACAATTACATTGTCAGGGTTAGTAGAGGAAGATGTCTTGTAGATAGAATCCATTACTAACCCAGGGCTTAGTGTTAGCCCCAAAAACAACTAGCCCTGACCTCTAAATATTACCCTTGTACCCATCGCCCCAGGGGTGCCGAGAAGAGCCGGTACCAAAAAGCCCAGAGCATCAAATATGGTGCTCCTGGGCCTAGGCGATAACAGGCTGACATATATTAGGCTGGCCAGGACCAATAATAATGTCCTCGCCCACCCTGGTAACGTCAGGCTGTTGCTGCTTGGTTGGTATCTGGCTAATTTATTTATTTTGAAAAAAAAAATCTAAATTGTTAAACAATTTCATACATGCGAAGACAAGACCTAAATAAAATACATGAAGGAGAAGGGGCAGGGGAGGGATATAAAAGATACCAAAACTAAAGAGTGCATCAAAATTGCCAACGAATAATAAAGGATTTTGGTCCACAGGGAATTAAATAAGTACTATTCTAGTGAATCAGTATGTATACACAGACACTGGGCAAAACAATACATTTGATTGTACCTAGCTTGAACCTCTTACATGGTATTAAAAAACGATCATATACCAATGGTAAATGTATGACAATTTAGTGTAGTTCTATTTGCTGTGTACTTTATTTCCCTCATTTAGAAGGAGATTTATCAAGCTCTGTAGTAGATTTTTTTTGCATAAAAAAGTCGCTTGTACTTGGCACCTGCGACTTTCCTATACATGCTGCGACTTTTTGATTTTTGATTATCCCAACGCACATTTCTGAAATCTGCTCACGTAGTAAATTTTTTTTTGTGCTTTGCAGTGGTCATGTATTTATCAAATGCGAAAGTCGCCTTTTATGAAGAAAAAAAGTTGCATCTCCGTTTAAAAGTGGCATATGTATTCCAGGTCCAACCTGGCTTACAGAAAGTGCATACGTCCGCAGAAAAGGAAATTAACACCCACTTTTAACTAACACTCCCCACTGTGCTACCTAAATATATATATATATATATATATATATATCTATACATATAGATATATATATATATTGCCCCCCCTGCTACCCTACCTACATATATTGCCCCCAGCAGTGCTTATATGTGCCCCCCCCCCCTGCAAGTGCATACATATGTCCCTTGCAGCACTATCTGTAAAGTATGCTATCAGCAGCACATCATGCTGCTGGCCAGGGAAGGCAGCGCAAAGCCGCCCGCTTCCCAGCCAGCAGATGCGCTGCTGATAGTATACTTCACAGATAGTGCTGCAAGGGACATATGTATGCACTCGCTGGGGGGGACACATATAAGCACTGCTGGGGGCAATATCTATAGGGAGGGACATGGGGGACCAACACACGTTTTAGGACTACTACTCCCATCATGGACAGACTCATGGTCCATGGGCCATGATGGGAGTTATAGTTCATGGACTTAGGTGCAGATCGCAGCAGGTCATTATCCAGAGATGTGCTGCGATCAGCATTTATTAACTGTAGAAGACGGCGGTACATGCGGCTCCACTGTGATCCCGGCGGGGAACACTGTATACACTGTCATAATTCATTATCTTCGCCGCCGGAACACGGGAGCTCCAATTGGTGAAAAGCTTTTCACCAATCAGAGCTCCCCTCTCCTGGCGGCAGGGATTAGTGTTACGCCTAGCGCTCCGGGTCCCCGCTCCTCCCCGGAGCGCTCACGGCGTCTCTCTCCCCGCAGCGCCCCGGTCAGTCCCGCTGACCGGGAGCGCTGCACTGTCATGGCCGTCGGGGATGCGATTCGCACAGCGGGACGCGCCCGCTCGCGAATCGCATCCCAGGTCACTTACCCGTCCCGGTCCCCTGCTGTCATGTGCTGGCGCGCGCGGCTCCGCTCTCTAGGGCGCGCGCGCGCGCCAGCTCTCTGAGACTTAAAGGGCCAGTGCACCAATGATTGGTGCCTGGCCCAATTAGCTTAATTGGCTCCCACCTGCTCCCAGACTATATCTGCTCACTGCCCCTGCACTCCCTTGCCGGATCTTGTTGCCTTAGTGCCTAGAGAAAGCGTTTACTGTGTTTGTCCATACTGTGTACTTGACCTCCTGCTATTGCCATATTGACTACGATTCTTGCTGCCTGCCCCGACCTTCTGCTACGTCCGACCTTGCTCTTGTCTACTCCCTTGTACCGCGCCTATCTTCAGCAGTCAGAGAGGTTGAGCCGTTGCTAGTGGATACGACCTGGTTGCTACCGCCGCTGCAAGACCATCCCGCTTTGCGGCGGGCTCTGGTGAAAACCAGTAGCAGCTTAGAACCGGTCCACTAGCACGGTCCACGCCTATCCCTCTCTGGCACAGAGGATCCACCTCCAGCCTGCCGAATCGTGACAGTAGATCCGGCCATGGATCCCGCTGAGGTTCCCCTGCCAGTTGTCTCTGACCTCACTACGCTGGTCGCCCAGCAAGCTCGACAGATCGCCCAACAAGATCACCAGCTGTCGTACTTGACCACCATGACACAGCAACTTCAGTCGCAGCTACAGCAGCTTCAGTCACAGCTATAGCAATTTCAGTCACAGCTACAGCAGCAACAACCATCTCCTCCGCCGGCTCCTGCACCTCTTCCGCAGCGAGTGGCCGCTCCTAGCCTCCGCTTGTCCCTGCCGGACAAATTTGATGGGGACTCTAAGTTTTGCCGTGGCTTTCTTTCGCAATGTTCCCTGCACTTGGAGATGATGTCGGACCAGTTTCCTACTGAAAGGTCTAAGGTGGCTTTCGTAGTCAGCCTTCTGTCTGGGAAAGCTCTGTCATGGGCCACACCGCTCTGGGACCGCAATGATCCCGTCACTGCCTCTGTACACTCCTTCTTCTCGGAAATTCGAAGTGTCTTTGAGGAACCTGCCCGAGCTTCTTCTGCCGAGACTGCCCTGCTGAACCTGGCCCAGGGTAATTCTTCAGTGGGCGAGTACGCCATCCAATTTCGTACTCTTGCTTCCGAATTATCATGGAATAACGAGGCTCTCTGCGCGACTTTTAAAAAAGGCCTATCCAGTCGCATCAAGGATGTGCTGGCCGCACGAGAGATTCCTGCCAACCTGCAAGAACTTATCCATTTGGCCACCCGCATTGACATGCGTTTTTCTGAGAGACATCAAGAGCTCCGCCAGGAAAAAGACTTAGATCTCTGGGCACCTCTCCCACAGTCTCCGTTGCATTCTACGCCTGGGCCTCCCGCCGAGGAGGCCATGCAAGTGGATCGGTCTCGCCTGACCCAGGAAGAGAGGAATCGCCGTAGGGAAGAAAATCTTTGTCTGTACTGTGCCAGTACCGAACATTTCTTGGTGGATTGCCCTATTTGTCCTCCACGTCTGGGAAACGCACGCTCGCACCCAGCTCTCGTGGGTGTGGCGTCTCTTGATTCTAAGTCGGCTTCTCCACGTCTCACGGTGCCCGTGCGGATTTCTCCTTCAGCCAACTCCTCCCTCTCAGCCGTGGCCTGCTTGGACTCTGGTGCCTCTGGGAATTTTATTCTGGAGTCTTTGGTGAATAAATTCCGCATCCCGGTGACCCGTCTCGTCAAGCCGCTCTACATTTCCGCGGTCAACGGAGTCAGGTTGGATTGCACCGTGCGTTACCGCACAGAACCCCTCCTGATGTGTATTGGACCCCACCACGAAAGGATTGAGTTATTCGTCCTTCCCAACTGTACCTCTGAGGTCCTCCTCGGTCTGCCATGGCTCCGGCTTCATTCTCCCACCCTTGATTGGACCACCGGGGAGATCAAGAACTGGGACTCTGCCTGCCAAAGGAAGTGCCTCTCCCCCCCTCCCAGTCCCGTCAGGCAAGCCTCAGTGCCTCCTCATGGCCCCCGTCCTGGTGTCACACTGCCCCGTGCCAGGCTTCGCCCTCTGCCCTCCCTCCCCATTCCCACTCTCCTGCTGTACTGCCTGCCGTTGAGGAAACCCTCCATTCTTTCCCGGTGTCCTCATCCCAGGGGAGGCAGTTACCGGACAAAGAAAAGGGGAGACCTAAGGGGGGGGGGTACTGTTACGCCTAGCGCTCCGGGTCCCCGCTCCTCCCCGGAGCGCTCACGGCGTCTCTCTCCCCGCAGCGCCCCGGTCAGTCCCGCTGACCGGGAGCGCTGCACTGTCATGGCCGTCGGGGATGCGATTCGCACAGCGGGACGCGCCCGCTCGCGAATCGCATCCCAGGTCACTTACCCGTCCCGGTCCCCTGCTGTCATGTGCTGGCGCGCGCGGCTCCGCTCTCTAGGGCGCGCGCGCGCCAGCTCTCTGAGACTTAAAGGGCCAGTGCACCAATGATTGGTGCCTGGCCCAATTAGCTTAATTGGCTCCCACCTGCTCCCAGACTATATCTGCTCACTGCCCCTGCACTCCCTTGCCGGATCTTGTTGCTTTAGTGCCTAGAGAAAGCGTTTACTGTGTTTGTCCATACTGTGTACTTGACCTCCTGCTATTGCCATATTGACTACGATTCTTGCTGCCTGCCCCGACCTTCTGCTACGTCCGACCTTGCTCTTGTCTACTCCCTTGTACCGCGCCTATCTTCAGCAGTCAGAGAGGTTGAGCCGTTGCTAGTGGATACGACCTGGTTGCTACCGCCGCTGCAAGACCATCCCGCTTTGCGGCGGGCTCTGGTGAAAACCAGTAGCAGCTTAGAACCGGTCCACTAGCACGGTCCACGCCTATCCCTCTCTGGCACAGAGGATCCACCTCCAGCCTGCCGAATCGTGACAATTAGGAATTATGACAGTGTATACAGGAGCCGGCGGGCAGCATGGTGTAGCCGCATGTATCGCCGGCTTGTTAAATTAATAAATGCAGATCGCAGTGGGTCTCTGGATAAGAGCTTATGGACTATAATTCCCATCATGGGCATAGTCTGTCCATGATGGGAGTAGTAGTCAGGGCCGGACTGGCCATAGGGCACACTGGGCATTTGCCTGGTGGGCCGGGCCCATGGGCGGACTGACTGGTCGGCTGCCGTCACCTCTTTTTTATTATAATCACTTACTCGGGAAGGGCTTGCCCTAGCTGTCTCCCGATCGGCCACCAGAGGGTACACTAAGTAGCTCCGAAAGGGAGGAGCAGCTATTCAGTCTGTGATACAATCCTGGCTGCTGGTATGAAATTCGCATGTGCGCGGCACATCAATAACCAGCCATTGGGAGAAGAAGCCGGCTAGTGATGTCGGCCGATGCGTCGCTCCCTCTCCTGGCCCGGCGCCTGCAGTAGAGAAGCAGCAGCCGGCATCCCTAATTACTAATGAAGAGACAAAAGGATCTCCCGTGTAGTATATGCAGAGACAAAAGGAGGAAAGGCACACGCGCCCCTAGTGTGATACTGTATTGTATATGGCAGTGACAATAAAAATCACACTTACCAAGTAGCGTTGCGCTCTGGGAACAACACCATGTAGTGTATAAGTCAATGGTAATATGTCAGCAGCCTCGATCCTCCGGACAGGTCCTTGCTCACCGGTCCAATGTCAGCCAGAAAATATAAAAAATGGATCTCCAACAGGCACATTAACAGTGTAGAATAAGGATGGGAATGTTCAAAGTTCTTATCATAACGATTTATTAGGCACAACCAGCAATGCGTTTCCTGCCCGTATTACTAATTAGGTAGTGGTACTTAATTCTATAGGGAAGTGTGTGTGTATCGGGGAGTGTATGTTAGTGCGTATGGGTGTACATAGGGCAGTGTATGTGTGTATATAGGGGGGTGTATATGTGTGTATATATGGAGGTGTGTATGTGTGTGTATAGGGGTGTATATGGGGGTGTATATAGGGCTGTGTATGTGTGTATATAGGACTGTGTGTGTGTATATAGGGCTGTGTGTGTGTAAAAATGGCTGTGTATGTGTGCTCCTGCTGGGAGCTGCATACCTACGGCGAGCAGTTTGTGGAGACAGATGGGAGTGGTGGATGGTTACTGTGCACTAGACTCTGATGGGGGGAGCAGTGACATTTCTCAGGGACCCCCTGGTGTGGACCTGCAGATCATAAAAAGGGCCCCCCTAGTTGGCGATACCCCTGTTGGTATCCTTCCTACGACCACAGATGCGCAGTGTCAAACAAATCTTGCAATCATCTGTCCTGCATGAATTCCAACAATTAAAAACTTTGATACAGGCACTTCCAATCAAACAAGATCTAGATGTTATTGTACAGCACCTGGAAGCCTCTCAACAATTAGCGCTTGCGGAGATACGGGTCGATATTGACCAGTTGGATAATTGCAATGCAGTCAATGCAGCTACTCTGGAGACATTGTCTAACAGAGTGTCCATGTTAGAGGATGCAGTCGCTAATTCTCAGAGATAAGTATAACAGATCACGTTGGCCCTGGATGATCAGGAAAATCAAGGCCAACGCAACACGTACGAGTAAAGGGCCTCCCTGAACTATACCCTAATGACAATTTACTACAGAGGGTTCGGGAGGGGTTTCATAAGGCGACGCATCTTTTGTAATCGTCAGGGTTCACCGAGTCTCCCGACCCACCTCTTCAGGCTGTGAGGGTCCACATGACATTCTATGTCATCTCCATTACTTTGCAGAACGAGAGCAGATCTTACGCTCAACCCGGGACTTGGGAGCTATCATATATGAAGGCTCACAAATTTGTATATTTCTAAATGTCTCTGCTTGTACATTATTTATGCGGAGGCAGTTACGACCACTATTGGCCCATATACGGGAATCTGGGGCCTCATATCGATGGGAATACCCCTTCCATCCAGTGCGTAAAAACTCTGAATCCTTTTTTTTTGAGACGGCATGCGGATCTGCCCAGGTTGTATTCCTTTTTAAGAATTGTGCTAGTTTTCCTTCTAGATTGGCTCTCTGTGGAAGACTCTGACACTGTGCTTCGCCGTTGGGGTAACTAGAGGGAATCTCTTAGGTGTCCTAGTGACTCAGTCCTCCAGCCGCATGCAGGACAGATGGCCTCTGATTTTACTGATCTTACAGTTGCCCTTCCAGAAGAAGCATAGTTATTTTTGTGATAATGGGGGTTGGGAGGGCATAATGTGGGTTGGTTAGGGGCTCCGCAGTAGTAGTGTATCATTTTGACTTACTATGTTTTGGTGATTATCATACCCCCCCTCCCCTTTTTTTTTCTCTCCTCATTGGTACAGGCAGAACTCTGCCTATACACTCATTCACTTTATTTTCCTCGCTTATTACACATTTTTACACATTTATTACACATTATATTACAAAAATATTATCACACATTATTATACAATTATATATTCATCACATATTACTATACATTTTACACGAACATTCACAATTAATCTATATTGGACACTGTTAGGCTTATAGAGTAAGATTGCACCTAAGATTAAATGATCACTTTACATCCACATATTTACTCACTCTTATATGTTTACACCCGTTTTTTTTTTTTTGGGGGGGGGGGGGGTTGTATGCCTTTGTTTAAAGTGTCCACTTTAAAACATAAGTGAACAAGAAGTTTAATATTGTGGAGTGGAACTCCCCCGTCCTTGTTTAATGTGCTTATTTCTAAATGTCAAGTAAACAAGAACCTTTTTTTCTTTTATTGATATCATGTAGGCACTTGGTCTGTAGTTTTCACACAAACTGCTAAGAAATAAAGGTGGAGAGAGGGATATATGTGTATGAATATGTGTATAAATGTATATAGGTGTTGGAGTATATGCTTGCACTATATATATATATATATATAGAGAGAGAGAGAGAGAGAGAGAGAGAGAGAGAGAGAGAGAGAGAGAGAGAGAGAGAGAGAGAGAGAGAGAGAGAGAGAGAGTAGTTAGGAGTAGCCGTATTAGTCCAGTGATGCAAAAAGCAAAATCATCGGTAGTTGCAGTATCTTGTAATACCTTTTTTTATTGGACTAACAAGATTATGTAGAGACAAGCTTTCGGGATTCCTCCCTCCTCCCTTTCCTCCCTTTCAGGATTCCTCCCTCGGGATTGTCCTTTTTCCTCTGTCCAGCATAACCAACATTCTCACCTCTGCTCTCCAGCCCCCCCCCCCCCCCCTCATCCTTATCTGTAGTCTATCGTCCTATAGCTATACAATTTATGGCCCAACTTAATGTCCATTCTCCACATATGTTGTTTTAACCCCTGCATATTTTGTGAGATAGAACAAGTGTTTTCTCCTTGTGAGCTCAGAAATGCTACAGATTTTTGATGCACTGGCTAAGGGAACCAACTTACCAGCTGATTTTACATGCGCTCACGTGGTGGTGTTACCAAAGAGGGAAAGGATACGTCCACATGTGCTGGGTTTCGCCTTATATCCCTGCTTAATGTGGACCTAAAGCTTTTTGCTAAGGTACTGGCGACGAGGTTGGTGGCCCTTATGGGAGATGTGGTTCACCCAGACCAAGCAGGGTTTACGATGGGGAGGGAGACACGGGATAATACCATGAAAGCAATTAATCGGATCCAATTTGGAGCCATACCTACCATGCTACTTTCAAAAGACATGGAAAAGGCATTTGATTGAGTTAATTGGTCTTTTTTGGAAGAGACACTCAGATTTATGGGACTACAGTTGTGTTTTTTAAATTGGGTCATGGCTCTATACTCCTCACCAACAGCATGTGTGAGGGGGAACAGCATACTCTCAGGGGACTTCAATACATAATGACACTAGACAGGGGTGTCCCCTGTCCCCACTGATATTTATTCTCACCAAGAAACCACTCATGTGTAAAATCAGGCAGTCGCCCAATATTGCAGGGATACAGGTAAAGGGCAAGGTTTACAAGGTTGCAGCCTACACTGAGCGAATGAGTGAATCGAATATGAGGAATCCAAATTTGTTACGAATTTTATGAAAAATTTGATTCACAACTAATGCAAATATCGCTGCAATTCTATCGCACAAACCGTTTCATTAAACTCCATTTAGTGCGGACCAGGCTCCAGGGCATGTAAAATGATGGATCCGCATGTGAGGACATGGGGCAAGGAACTCTGAGAAGGCAGGAACAAGGGTAGGCAGGATGACCCTGAATCGCATGCAGGATGCAGACTATCAGCAGCCAGTCACCCCTGTGTCACAGCCCTATATAATCGATAGCCATATTCCGGCTAGTCACTTCATCCTTTCACTGCAGAAACACAGGACTGTCAGCGCTTTGTGTGTTACACAGAAAAGCTGTTTCCAGCAGAGTTTCACCTCCTAGTCACGTCAATGTTCTGGTGGACAGAGAGCAGTGCGTTTTTCACTGAAAATAATTTTTACTGCAGCCATTATCCTCCCGGTCACTTTCTACAGCATTGTATTACAGAGAGGGGGCAGAAAGCTGTGTGTTGCCTCATACATTTGAACAAGCTGGCTCAGCTTGAGAAACCTTAGCAGAGGATGGAGAAACAATTGTTCCACAACAAATGGTCTGTTGGTTGTACTAGTCTGTAGACGGTGTAATACCCGTGCAATTTTGGGTTTAGTACACAGCGACTCTGTGCCTCAGCACTGTTGTGTCCTGCTGGTGTTGTGAAAAAATAAGTTTTTTAAGCGTACTGCAGCGCATTTTTCTGCCCTCATAAGTGCATACCACATACCTACATCTAAGTAGTGTACTATTTTGTACCTGTTCGTCTGTCAAGGTCTTAGATACTGTGAAAGGCCAGGCAAAAGAAATCTCCAGCTTGTGTTTTACTCCAATACGTTTTTTAACCCCTTAAGGACGCAGGGTTTTTCAGTTTTTGCATTTTCGCTTTTTCTTCCTTACCTTTTAAAAATCATAACCTTTTCAATTTTCCACGTAAAAATCCATATTATGGCTTATTTTTTGCGTCACCAATTCTACTTTGCAGTGACATTAGTCATTTTACCCAAAACTCCACGGCATATCGCGGGAGCCGGCGGAGGAGGTAAATATACGTCCTTCGTCATTAAGGGGTTAAGCGTACTGTAGCGCATTTTTCTTCCCTCATCAGTGCATACCACGTACGTATATCTAAGTAGAGTTCTATTTTGTACCTGTTAATCTGTCAAGAGCCTAGATACTGTAAAAAGATGGGCAAAAGTAATCACCAGCTGGTGTTTTACTTCACTACTTCTTTAAGCGCACTGTAGCACATTTTTCTGCCCTCATAAGCGAATAAAAAATATGTTCATCTATATAGGGTACTACTTTGTACCTGTGAATCTGTCAAGGGCCTAGATACGGTTTAAACAACAAAGACTTGATCTCAAATGGCAGGAGGTGCTCAACCCCAAATGCAGTTGTGCATATATACTGGGAGAGCAGATCCTGCCCTTGTGGTCTGTTGCTAAGGGTGATCCCCAGCATAAAAATGCATACAATGGGGGATGCCTGCAGTAGACTAAAAGTGCCACAATGGCTTCCTACACCAGATAAACGGTGTGGATGTGTAACAATTAGAATGCAATACAGGAATTTAGTTGCACTACTGTGGTCGATATATACAATGACATTGGCTATTCCTCAACACTGATGTGAGACATTCGCCAGTATATCCTTAGATGAAGGACACACCAGAGCCCGCACACCAATGCCAAGGTTTCTCAAGTGGCACGGGACCGAACACTAACCTACCTGTGCGTGATAAACAATACCAGGGGCCAGTGGGCAATTACAGCAGCATTCGGCCCGACTTACAGCCTGCTACCAGTAACCTCCAGTGTGGCTAGGCACACATGGGAGGAGGGGGGCAGACTATAAGCCCCACCCAAGTTGGCTAGTATGTTGCCTCACAGGTGGACCTTAATGCTGCCTTAATAGTGATCAAGGCACATTAAATATGGAGTTTATACACCTCCAAGTATAAGATTTAAATAACAACAAATATAAAAGTCTAAGGGGGTCAGATCTGGAGACCTTGGGGGCCATTCAACTGGCCCACGATGAACAATCCACTTTCCAGGAAACTGTTCATCTAGGAATGCTCGGACCTGACACCCATAATGTGGTGGTGCACCATCTTGCTATGGGTGTCAGGTCCGAGCATTCCTAGATGAACAGTTTCCTGGAAAGTGGATTGGTCGTCGTGGGCCAGTTGAATGGCCCCCAAGGTCTCCCGATCTGACCCCCTTAGAATTTTATCTTTAGGGTCATCTGAAGGCAATTGTCTATGCTGTGAAGATACGAGATGTGCAGCACCTGAAACTACGGATACTGGAAGCCTGTGCTAGCATTTCTCCTGCGGTGTTGCTATCAGTGTGTGAAGAGTGGGAGAAGGGGGTTGCATTGACAATCCAACACAATGGGCAGCACATTGAACACATTTTATAAGTGGGCAGAAAGTTGTAAATAACTAATAAAAGAATAAAGTTACAATAAAACCAAGCACATGATTGTTTTTCTTGTGAGATTCCCAATAATGTCCGGCTTCAAAATGGCCACCACGGTCACCACCCATCTTGAAAAGTTTCCCCCCTCACATATACTAATGTGCCACAAACAGGAAGTTAATATCACAAACCATTCCCATTTTATTTAGGTGTATCCATATATATGGCCCACCCTGTAGTTTGGCAACAGCTGGAGGCACACAGGTTGGAAAATACTGAGTTAGGTAAAATTCTGTCAGTTGTAGTTTTGCAAGTTTTTCAAGTTTGAGCTGCGGCAAATTTTCCGCCGCAGTGTAAACTCCTAGCGGAAACTTCCGTAAACCCCCGCCCATGTGAATGTACCCTAAAAACACTACACTACACTAATACATAATAAAGGGTAAAACACTACATATACACTCTCTTACACTGCCCCCCCCCCCCCCCAGTAAAAATTTTAAAACAACTCCCAGCATTTCCGGACAGCCACTGACTGTCCAGGCATGCTGGGAGTTTAGCAACAGCTGGAGGCACCCTGTTTGGGAATCATTGGCATAGAATACCACTATGTCCGCCCCTATGCAATCCATAATTTAGTCCTCAAATGCGCATGGCGCTCTCTCACTTTGGAGCCCTGTTGTAGTTCAAGGAAACAGTTTAGGGCCACATGTGGGGTATTTCTGTACTTGGGAGCAATTGTGTTAAACATTTTGGGGGGCTTTTTCTCCTTTTACCCCTTATAAAAAGGAGAAGTTGGGGTCTACAAAAATACAAATTTTTACACTAACATGCTGGTGTTTTCCCATACTTTTTATTTTCACAAGAGGTAAAAGGAAAAAAAGACCTCCAAAATTTGTAACACAATTTCTCCTGAGTATGGAAATACCCCATATGTGGGTATAAAATGCTCTGCGGACGCACAACAAGGCTCAGGAGTGAGAGCGCACTTGAGACCTAAATTGGTGATTTGCACAAGGGTGGCTGATTTTACAGCGGTTCTGACATAAACGCACAAAAAAAAAATACCCACGTGTGACCCCATTTTATAAACTACACCCCTCACGGTATGTAACAAGGGGTGTAGTGAGCCTTATCACCCCACAGGTGTTTGAGGAATTTTTGTTAAAGTTGGATGGGAAAAAAAATGAAACATTTTAACTAAACTGCTGGTGTTACTTTTCACAAGGAAAAATAGGAAAAAAAGCCCCCAAAATTTGTAACCCAATTTCTTCTGAGTAAGAACATACCCCATATGTGGATGTAAAGTGCTCTGTGGGCTAACTACAATGCTCAGAAGAGAAGGGGTGCCATTGGGATTTTGGAGAGAAAATTTGTCCGGAATTGAAGGCCACGTGTGTTTACAAAGCCCCCATAGTGCAAGAACAGTGGACCCATTTTGAAAAGTACACCCCTCCCGTAATGTAATAAGGGGTACAGTGAGCATTTATGCCCCACAGGTGTCTGACAGACTTTTGGAACAATTGTCCGTGACAATGAAAAAATTATTTAAATTCTGTGAGGGGTGTAGTTTCCAAAATTAGGTCACATATGGGGGCGACCACTGTTCTGGCACCATGTGGGGGAGGGGGGGGGCATGGTAAATGCACAAGGCCCCAGACTTCTATTCCAACCAAATTTTCTCTCCAAAAGCTCAATAGCGCTCCTTCTCTTCTGAGCATTGTAGTTCACCAACAGAGCACTTGACGTCCACACATGGGGTATTTCCATACTCAGAAGAAATGGGGTCACAAATTTTGTGGGGCAATTTCTCCTATTACCTCTTTTAAAAATTAAGCATTTTTGGGGAAAAAAACAGCATTTTTGTGAAAAAAAATGTCATTTACGCATGCGATTTTTACGAAAAGTCGTCTAACACCTGTGGGGTGTTAAGGCTCTCTGGACCCCTTGTTACGTTCCTTGAGGGGTGTAGTTTCCAAAATAGTATGCCATGCATTTATATTTTTTTTGCTGTTCTGGCACCATAGGGGCTTCCTAAATGTGACATGCCCCCCAAAAACCATTTCAGCAAAATTTGCTTTCCAAAAGCCAAATGTTACTCCTTCTCTTATGAGCATTGTAGTGCGCTTGCAGTGCACTTGACCTCCACATATGGGGTATTTCCATTCTCAGGAAAGATGGAGTTACGAATTTTGGCAGCCATTTCTCCTATTACCCCTTATAAAAATGTAAAATTTTGGGGGGGGGGGGGGGGGGAAACAGTATTGTATTTACCAATCCAACTTTAACGAAAAGTCGTCAAACACCTGTGGGGTGTTAAAGCTCACTGGACCCCTTGTTACATGCCTTGAGGGGCGTAGTTTCCAAAATAGTATGCCGTGCTGTTGTTTTTTTGCTTTTCTGGCACCATAGGGGCTTCCTAAATGCGACATGCCCCGGAAAAAACATGTTAGAAAAACTCACTCTCCAAAATCCCATTGTCGTTCCTTCCCTTCTGAGCCCTCTATTGCACTCACAGAGCATTTTATGTACACATACGAGGTATTTCCTTACTCGAGAGAAATTGTGTTACAAATTTTAGGAATATTTCTCTCCTTTTACCCCTTGTAAAAATTCAAAAACTGGGTCTACATGAACAGGCGAGTGCAAGAATGAAGATTTTTGGAATTTTCGCTTTCACTTTGCTGCTATTCCTGTGAAACACCTAAAGGGTTAACACACTTTCTGAATGTCATTTTGAATACTTTAAGGGGTGCAGTTTTCATAATGGGGTCATTTGTGGGGCATTTCTAATATGAAGGCCCTTCAAATCCACTTTAAAACTGAACTGGTCCCTGCAAAATTTCGATTTTGAAAATTTTGTGAAAAATTGGAATATTGCTGCTGAACTTTGAAGCCCTCTGATGTCTTCTAAAAGTAAAAACACATCAGCTTTATGATCCAAACATAAAGTAGACATACTGTATATGTTAATCAATATATTATTTATTTGGAATGTCTATTTTCCTTATAAGCAGAGAGTTTCAAAGTAAAAAAAATTCAAAATTTTCAAATTTTTCATCAAATTTTTGAATTTTTCACCAAGAAATTATTAAAGTATCTACAAAAATGTACCACTAACATAAAGTAGAATATGTCACGAAAAATCAATCTAGGAATCAGAATGAAATGTAAAAGCATCCCAGAGTAATTAATACTTAAAGTGACAGTGGTCAGATGTGCAAAAAATGCTTGGGTCCTTAACCCCTTAAGTACGCAGCCCATTTTCACCTTAAGGACTGAGCCCGTTTTCGCAATTCTGACCACCGTCACTTTACGCACTAATAACTCTAAAACACTTTTACTGAATATTCTGATTCTGAGTTTGTTTTTTCGTGACATATTCTGCTTAATTTTGGTGATAAATTTTCGGCGTTACTTTCATCCTTTTTTGGTGAAAAAATCCCCAAATTTCATGAAAATGTAGAAAATTTAGCATTTTTCTGACTTTGAAGCTCTCTACTTGAAAGGAAAATGGATATTCCAAATAAATGTTATTTTTATTCACAAATTCAATATGTCCACTTTATGTTGGCATCATAAAATGGACATGTTTTTACTTTTTGAAAAAATTAGAGAGCTTCAAATTAGAGCAGCAATTTTAAACATTTCATGAAATTTGCTAAATCTGAAGGTACAGATGTTACAGAACTACAATTCCCAGCATGCCTGGGCAGTCTAGGCATGCTGAGAGTTGTAGTTTGGCAAAATCTGGAGGGCTACCATTTGGGCACCACTGTAACAGTGGTCTCCAAACTGTGACCCTCCAGATGTTGCAAAACTACCACTCCCAGCATGCCTAGACTGCCCAGGCATGCTGGGAGTTGTAGTTTGGCACCCACTAGGAAGGGCAGCAGTAAATATCGCTTACTGCCCCCTTCCTTCCCCCCCCTCCCCGTCATTTCCCTACCTGCGCCGTGATCTCCGCTGATGTCTCTGATGATCGCCGGTCCCCATCGCATCTGGTCCTCAGGTAAAGGCCTCCAACTTCTCCCCCCGTTCTGCCCGACAACCCACTGTCCTGCGCTGCCATTGGTCAGAATCAGTTCTGACCAATGGCAGGGGATAGGAGGAGATCGCAGCACTGACAGCTCCGATCATCCCTATTTTCCGGATGATCGGGTCACCAGAGACCCGATCAGCCCGGAATAGCAGAAAATCGCATGCCTGAATTGACATGCGATTTTCTGTGATCGCCGACATAGGGGGGGGGGGGGTCTCAGGACCCCCCTCGGCGATGTGCTGGGATGCCTCATGAATGATTCCAGCAGGCATCCCGGTCCAGTCCCCAACCGGCTAGCGGCAGGGAACGGAATTCCCACGGGCTTATGTATACGCCCTACGTCCTTAAGGATTCGGGATGCAGGGCGTATGCATACGCCCCACGTCCTTAAGAGGTTAAGGTGAAAATGGGCTTGGTCCTTAAGGAGTTAAAGGGGGATTTTGGTATCAGAAAATGATAAAATGTATTATTTAAATAAAATTATCACCCCAAGAAATACAAATTATTAATATACTGGTGTCAAAAGTTGTTCTGGCTTCAGGATGTTTTTGCTTGACTTACCCCTAATAGGAAGTTGTGTTGTCCTTTCATTATCAGTGTGGTATTGTCTCCAGCTCTCCAGCTCTGCCCTCTCTCCCAAGACATTGCATCATCCTTTTGCTGTGTCAGGTGGTGTCAGGAGGTTTTTCTGAGCTCAAGCTCTGCCCCCTGAGTGATGTATGTCACCACCTCTGACCAGACTCTACAGCTATATCACCATCTCCTTGTCATATACGCATATACCTTTATTGGGACATTTGGGAAGAATGAGGTAGGACTATAGCATGCCATCTTGTGCTGGGCAATAACACTGGCAGAGGGAATGAACAGGGAATGAATTTAATGACTGCAGAGAAATAGTCTGCTGTGTAAGGAAATGTTCTGCAACAGCTCTAGATAGTGAACTGGCAGAACTGCTTTGGAAGGGGAGTAGGCAGACTGGGTGGTGGAGGGGGACTGTGATAAAGAGCTGAGGAAAAGCAATGCATTCTGGGAATTGTAGTACTGAGCAATTGCTCAACCCAGAAAGACAATGATGTGCCATAATTATTCCACCCAATTGATTTGATCCTCCATCTATAAATTCCAATTATTTCCTCATGAACAACCCAGTATAATCTCTGTTTAATACATAAGTCCATTAGTTTCTCATGACTTTTAAAGCGGGATAAGATAGGAGATAAGATGTCTGATCGCGGGAGTCCCGCCGCTGGGGACCCCCGCATTATTGCATGCGGCACCCACCTGTTTTTTCTGTCCCCGTAGTCGCGACTCAGACCCTCCAGCGGTTCCGGTGAAAAAACAGGTGGGTGCCGCATGCAATAATGCGGGAGTCCCCAGCGGCGGGACCCCCGCGATCAGACATCTTATCCCCTATCCTTTGGATAGGGGATAAGATGTCTAGGGTGGGAGTACCCCTTTAAGTGCAATGGTGATTTAGGCCCTGTTTTACATGGCATGATACCCTTTCTTCCACAATCCAGTCCTCCTTCTTGTCACGTTACCCATACAAGGCTTAGGGATTCATGATATGTGTTTGACCTAAGCAGGATTACCAACACTACAACCAAATATAATAGCCTGGCATGGCAACTGCAGTGTCCGAATTGAATCCCTGCAAGGCCTGTTGGTTGGTAGTCGCACTATGTGTGTTTTCTCTGAAGTACAATAGTACTTTTGCACTGCTTTGTAATGTGTTTATGGTATTTTTGTATTTGCAGTGCTGTTGTTGTATTTGAAAGGCTTTCTGAATGTATGAAGTTAACTCATGCACAACACTTAGGCTCTTACATTCTGCTTTGCATATACAATTAGTACTGACTATATTTTAGGCTAGGGGTAAAGTTGAGGTTTGAGATTTGCCTCTCCTTGAGGGAAGATGAGCTGTGTTCTACACTGCCTTTGTCCTTAGTAGGTCTAGCAAGGCCTAAAACCAGGATTGTTTTTGGCTGAAAAGTATTCCATACATCCGGATGGTCTGTTTGAATGCAGGAAAGGAAAAGAGAAAGGGGAAACAGAGATCTTGGGAATAAGATGCACAAGTGCCCCATGGTAGTACAGTGGTCCCTCGAGATACGATGGCCCCAACATACGATACTTTCAACATACATTGCCTCTCAGAGCCAATCGTATGTTAAAGGCAGCATCAACACACGATGCTTCTGCATGTCATGGTCATTGCAAAAACGGCTAACCGGCAGCCGCCAGATAGCAGTTTAACCATTTGCCATCTAAGGAGATGGCAACCAGTGTATGGCGCGGGCTCCTGTCTCGAACCCAGGATAATAGCAGGTGTGCGGCACTCGATGCGGCCGGCTATCAACCCTTTAGATCACCGCTGTCAAAGCTGACAGCAGTGTCTAAAGGGACATGTAAATGGGGAGGTAGCCGGTGTCTGTGGCTTTTTCCCTGATGTCCATGGCTCTTCATTTGATTGAGTCTGGGTGGACCAGGCTCAACCAAATGAGCACAGATCACGCAGATCAATGAGTTCTATGGAACTCCAATGATCTGTATGAGGAATCTAATGATTCCTCCTAAAAGTCTAACTAATAAAGTGTAAAAAAAAAAAAAAAAAGTTCCATATAAAAAGTTTAAATCGCCCCCCTTTTCCCAAATTGCATCTAAAAACATGTAAACAAAAATAAAAATAAACATATGTGGTATCGCCACATACGCAAATGTCAGAAATATAAAAATATAACATTACTTAAACCTCACGGACAATGGCGTATACATAAAAAAATACCAAAGTCTAAAATTGCGTATTTTTGGTAACTTTGTATACCATATAAAATATTTAATTAAAAAAATTATCAAAAGGTTCAATCAAAACAAAAATGGTACCTATAAAAACTACAGACCACGGTGCAAAAAATGAGCCCTCATACATCCCTGTATACAAAAAAAAATTAAAAAGTTATAGGGGTCAGAATATTACATTTTTTTAAACAAACCTTTTAGGGCTTCAGGTAAGGCTAGTGCAGTGTGGCTTTTAATTCTTAAGAGATTACAGATCTGCACCCACATATGGGAATTGTGGAAGCAGGGAGACAAGCAAAAAGCATTTGTACTGAACCAAAGAGATATATATTGATAGGATATGCAGACCAGACACTCCTGCCTCTGAGCTTTACTGAACTTCACATATTAAAATAATGTTATCCTGCTTCAGAAGAGACTAAAGATGACTAGTGTGAAGAACTACCAGTTACAACTACCCCAATATACCCTGCCACTTTATGGGTAACCTATTTCTCCAGTCGAATGTGCTACTGTTGTTGAGAACTATGCCTTCATTGAGTGGAAGAATTAAATGGGTACTCCGTCCCTAGAAATCCTATCTCCTATCGAAAGTATAGGGATAAGATGTCTGATCATGGGGGTTCCGCCGCTGGGGACCCCATCGATCTCCCTGCTGCACCTGGCGTTCGTTTAGAGCATCAGGTGCAGTGCTGGAAGCTTGTGACGTCACAGCCGCGCCCCGCTCATGATGCCACGGTCATGCCCCCTCAATGCAAGTCTATGGGAGGGGGCGTGACAGCCTTAATGCCCCCTCCCATAGACTTGCATTGAGGGGGCACGAGCAGGGCATGACCATGACATTACGAGCCTCCACCCCGGAATCATCACTAATCTGGCACAGAGCAAAGTTCGCTCCGTGCACCGGATGACAGGGGTGCAGCAGCCGAGATCGCGGAGGTCCCCAGCGGTGGGACCCCCGCGATCAGACATCTTATCCCCCATCCTTTGGATAGAGGATAAGATGTCTAGGGATGGAGTACCCCTTTAAGTTCAAGTAAAGCATGTTAAACTGTTCAAAGATCTTCAGTATTTGGCTTAATTCTTCCCTTCGCCATTAAGGGCACCAAAAAACACCATCAGAGACATATTCCAATAGTAAAGTAGGATTTATGTGTTTAGGAGACTCTACAAGGTTATTTTTTTTTAAATGTATTTATTCAAATACAGTGCAAATACAGCTTTTATTTGAATACAGTACTGAGCAAATCTCATCTAAATGCTAAAGAAATGTTTCTGCTTCAAAATTTACTTGTAGTCCAGATTTTAAAAATTTTGAGCATCACAACTTTCTGGGTATCACAACTTTCAATGTAGGAAAATTAAAATCCACTGTGAATCTGCAGCAAAATTCATGGTCACACAATATTTACCACGCCTATTCTTAAGTTTGCAATTTTAAAACTTTTTTCCAAAACAATTCTCCCACTTTTAACTGAGAAAACTAAATCTGTAATAAAATAAACCACAATGTCATAAAACTGCTGCAATGCAAACACATTTCCAGTGATCTGAGTCCTTTCCTAAATCTGCTAGCTTTGTACTGTTTTATACATCCGGAACCCAGATTTCCTAACCTGGGTTATAGTTACTGCATTCAGTAGGTGAAGGGTTGTATCCAATGATTCGCTGCCACATATATTTCTTCTTTCAGTTTTCCTTTTTATGACTCCCCATTTTACCTTATACATGCCTAATTTACTAGTGCAATTATCACGGTAAATCCTACTAATTGATTATTTCTAGAAAAAAAGGACAATTGTAATTCCCTTGCCCTTCTTATGTATAGAAAAGTATTGCTGCAGTTTAAAAAAAAAATTATTTACAGAAAGAAGAAGAAAAATTATGATCTAGTTCTTCATTTGATTTAGCTTTTTAAATAAAGAGATAATTTATAATGATTTCATCACACCACATAGCTAACAATACAATTTTAGAGATAAAGTATCTGAAATGCCACCATTGGCCATAATGTTCAGTCTTCTGGAAATGTTCTTATCTGTAGAAAGAGAAATATAAAGATTAATGGGGGTGACCTGAGATGTAAATGGAACGTAAAGACTCCCTTATGAGACTGCACCCTTCATCCTTCACCCCCACTAAAAAGGAGAATATGAGTGCGTCCTAGCGCTACTCTTGGCCATGGGCATGTCTGTCAGGGCAGTTCTGTGAAATTGAAGGGGTATTCCGGGCAAAAACATTTTATCCCCTATCCAAAGGATAGGGGATTTGATGTCCGATCGCGGGGGGCCCACTGCTTAGACCCCATGTGATCTCCCTGCAGCACCCACTTTCTATGTGGGTGCTGAATCTCCAATTTCGTAAACCTCTGGGTTTCCCCCTCTATTCATGTGACATAGGGTGTTATTGGCTATCTTTTGCTCTGGTCTGCTCGATCTCAGACCAGAGCAGAAGAAGCCAGGAAGGCAGCAGAGGCAGGTGAAAGGACCGCGGGCCGTGGGCGATCGGATCAGCATAAAATGTAGCCGTGCTGCCACAGATGCCGTGATCTGTATTGATCACAGCATCTGAGAGGTTAATGGCAGACATCCACATGATCGCGTATATCTGCCATTACCGGTGGGTCCCTGTCTTGCTATCAGCAGCCGGGACCTGCCGCACAGGACCCGATCATCTCTCCGATGCTTGCTGTCATGTACAGGACGTAAATATACGTCCTGGTGAGCTAAGTACAGCCGCACCAGGATGTACATTTACGTCTCTGTGGTCGTTAAAGGGTTAAAGAGGAAAGTATGGCTTTTAAATCAATATCTTATCTCTGCGTCCCAATCATCAACGGGGTCCCATCACCATCCCTCAGGTTCTTTTTGCGTTTTCTTTTTTTCCGCCTCGCCTTATAAAATCCATAACTCTTCTATATGTCCATCCACAGACCCATATGAGGGCTTGTTTTGCGTGACCAATTGTACTTTGTAATGACACCTCTTATTTTGCCATAAAATTTATGACAAACCCAAAAAATTATTTTTTTAGTGAGGACATTTAACATGTTTCTTTATTCTTTGGGTCAAAATAATTAAAATGATACCCATCTTTACATACTTCTATTATTGTACTGCTTTTAAAAAATATCAAACTTTTTTTTACCAGAATCAGTATGTTTAAAATCACCCTATAATTTTTTAATTTATTTATTTATTTTGAATAAAATGTGACAAAAAAAAGCAGCAATTTTGAATTTTTTTCTTTTAATTTTTTTACGTTTACGCTGTTCACCGTACATGATCATTAACATTATATTTTGATAGTTTGGACATTTATGCACACGGCGATACCAAATATGTGTATTAATCTTTTTAAAGCTTTTTGGGGGTAAAATGGGCAAAAAGGGACGATTTATATTTTTATTGGTGAGGGGATTTTTCACATTCACTTTCCACATTTACTGATCAGTGTTATTTTCTGCTCGATCTACACACTTATGAGACTAGTGTGTGGAGGATAAATTTACATTAATTTACTCATAGACCAACTTAAAGGTGGTTCAACAAAACCCTACTTTCCCACACCACTTAAAATGTTTGTACTTTATTTCAGTATTGTAACTCACACACCCAGTGATTAAAAAAGCAGGTATGCCAATTGTATCTGAGTGTCAGTGATTTACAGAGGACCTCCGCTCATATTATACTAGTTGCACAAACAATAGTATCTGCAGCTTCCCATGGTGTGTATATTATTGCTTAAGGGCTATCCTGCTTATTAAAAACTAACTAGTACAGGTCCCCCTCGACAGTTTCGCCACATCTGTGGCTTTATCAAGAGTCCCGCCATTTTAGATGGTTGGATCCCTGCAGCAGTGCTGCAGGCGATCCAATCATCCATTTAAACACGCGCATTGCCACAAATGCCTTGATCTGAATTGATCACGGCATTTGAGGGGTTAATGGCGGACATAAGCATGATCACTGATGTCTGCCTTTACCGGCATGTCCCCGGCTGCTGATAGCAGCCAGGGCCTGCAGTGCATTACGCGAGCACCACTCTGATGCGCGTAGTCATGTACAGGACATAAATGTATGTCATGGTGCGCGAAGTACCGTCACACCAGGATGTACATTTATGTCCGTGGTAGTTAAGGGGTTAAACATGGCAATGTTAATGATCATTATCAGGGTAGTTATGGGCCTTCAATGTCCCAGTGGGCCTCCTGTGTACCCCAACCTCAGGCTGCTTAATGTAGATAGTATGTTTCCCTGAATGTCAAAGCCCTTCTCTCACCCAGGTCCTGTATACCTGGTATATGGCCAGGTTTGCATGGTGTTGCCTCTAGCCCTAGACCTAAGTCCTTAACCAAAATGTTGACCTATCTTGAAGACTCATACATTTAGGATTATATTGCTGCTTACAAAAATAGACCATAAAGAAGCTTACCTGTGTATCAATCTTTACAACGTCTACATTAATAGATTCAGGGTAAACAATGTGATGATCAGAGTTATAAATGCTTGGAACGGACTGTGTATGGCGATTGCAGCATCTGAGTTATCAGAACTAGAAGTGGTGGTTCTGGAAGTGGTGGTTGTGGTGGTTCTGGAAGTGGCTGTGGTGACTGTTGCAGTTTTGGCATCAAATGATCTTGTCTGTACATTGACATTATTTAGCACAAAATCAAGCTTGTATCCCTTTCCTGCAATAAAGATGGCAAGATATATAATATATAATTTTTTTTCATATAACATTTTGCTATTATTGCTTCAAAAGGTAATATGCAGAGTCCGAAGTCAGAATCCACCCAAACACTTTAAGGCATGTCAGAGAGCTACATCACTTGCTAGGGCACTGAAGCTGGTCTGGTCAGCCAAGATGTCTGTTCATAGAGACCTACTGATAACATTATGTGACATGTCTCAATGAAATTCAGTTTAAATGGTGTCTGGTGTGGTCTGGGTTCCGATTTCCTTAGGTGGTCTGGTCTGAAGTCTGAATTAATTTTGGAGTCTTGCCGGGGGGCAAGCACAGAAAGAGAAAGAGTGTGACAAAAGCGAGTACTGACGACTTCGACATTATGCACCAACATCTCTCCTTCTCAGCTTCTACATCTTCTTAGGGGTAGGAGAATGGACCATGGCTACCCCCAACTGCTAAGTTCGACAGAGCGGGACTGGGAATCTATCAAGCATTATGGCCGCTGAAGCAAACCACTTAACACCCTACCTCAAGTAAAAAGTTTAAGTGAAAATTCACCCATAATAACATTAGACTCCTATGGAAAACAACAACTGACGTGCCTGAAAGGGGATGTCTACTGTGAAAACTCCCTAGAAGCTGCTGTAACCCACATGGATTATTTATCACTTGTGGTGGCAGCAAATGTTCAGTTCACTGTCAGTGCCACTACATGAAAAATGAAGAATTGCACAGTTCCTATTAAAATTAATGCTTGGACGTGTTGGGTCTTTCTGGCTGTAGTGTTATATAACTTATTAAGGAATTATAACAGATTATGTTATATGGTAGATATAGGTAAGTCCAGCTCACCACCATGTCTGCTGTGTCACGGACACGTGTGGACCACACGTCTAGTAGACTGAAGAAAGAAGGTGAAGTCCAGCAGTAAGATGACTAAGGGGGACACGTCTGCTGAAACACGTCACTCTATTGTCTGTTCCCGTTGTTGCTGATGTCTACATGAAGCTTGAATAAAGAATATGTTTTTACTGCATGCCACTGTGCTGGACTTCACCTTCTTTCTTCAGATTCTGTTACATGCATCAGAAGGATTCACAATCCAAATTGTGGTAGGTTACCGAAATGTTACTGTGTGTTATAGACAGCACCACATTACCAAATAGAATCTAATAGAATGTACCTGGCAGCAGGAGAACAATGTCGGTGAAGTTGGCCCAACAGCTATCAAATGCGACGGTCACGTTTCCTTTCAATCCATTGCTGACAGTGCTTCCATTGGAGTATTTCAGGGTTGCTGTCAGTGTCATTGAACTTACACTTACAGAGACACAATTTCCCTGAAAATAAAATTTACATTTATTTCTAAAAATTAGGAAGAAAGAAAATACATCATGCACATTAGAAAAAAACATGTCTGCTTTCTTCCAGAAACAGTGCTAAGATGTTGGACTTGTTGGAGGCCCTGATTTATCTACTCCAAAAATGATGGTACCAGGATGAACGATCAGCTCTTATTACTCTTGGTCGGTGTTATGTTGTCCTTGAACATGTAGTTCAGCTTTTATTTATTATTGAATATGAGAGTCATATGACATTATATTGCCATTGAAATAAGGTCATTTTTTATTGCTGTTTTATGTCATTTTGGGAAATAAGTTAATGCTTGAATGACATTTTTAAACTTTTATTCCTATTGGTGAAGGGACACTTATTCCCTAATATAAGTATAATGCATGGTATACATTTCTTTTACATTGGGAGCCTATGGTAGTATGCCTATGCAGGAAGATATGTTGCAGCCTTTCTTTGAAGGTACATTACTACTGGAAAGATAAAAGTGGCACTATTGTTGTGTAAAACCTAGGCATATACTAAGGGATACAGGATTCTCAGTTATGTCACTGTAGGAGGTCAAGGTCCTGTGCCTGCGAGTCCAGAGGTGCTGGGAACCAGAAAACTCAAAGTCATAATCAAATCCGCTGTACAAAGAAAAACAGTAACCCGCACTCACCGCTAAGCTGCTGTAGGTCGACTCTGCTGTCTCGGCTCTCACGGACTCGCTAAGTTTTGCGCTGATTGTGCTTCATCCGGCCAGCTGAGTCGCCCTACATCAGCTTAGCTGTGAGTGCGGGTTACCGTTTTTTTTTTTTGCACAGCGGATTTCTTTGAAGGTATAAACGTTCCCAGCATAAACCTCTTAATGTGATGTGAACAGAGCCCTATACAGAATTCTGTACCTATTTTTTACTGATTTTTTGCAGCTATGCAGGCCTATTATTAGAACCGATATCACATAATATGCAATAGAGTCCAATGATTCATTATATAAGGGAATTGCTCACAGTGCAGTTCGTTAATAAATTACAGACAGTTCCTTCATTAAAACCAGTTGCTTAATTAAAACCAATTATAACAGACATTTATTAGGTAATTGCTGTATGTGCCTTTTTTTGGAGATTCACCTTTGGTTTGGAAAAGGCAGTCCTGTGTCATCAAAGTGTTAGCAGGGCTTTCCAGTTAATGTCTTATTCCTTAGTCCTGATGATCCATTCTCCAGAATTATAGCAGGAATCTGATTGTTACCATAGACTGATGTGACTATAGATATTAGATAATAGGTAACCAGAGATCTAATGTACAGGGTGGGCCATTTATATGGATACACCTTAATAAAATGGGAATCGTTGGTGATATTAACTTCCTGTTTGTGGCACATTAGTATATGTGAGGGGGAAAACTTTTCAAGATGGGTGGTGACCATGGTGGCCATTTTGAATTCGGCCATTTTGAATCCAACTTTTGCTTTTTCAATAGGAAGAGGGTCATGTGACACATCAACTTATTGGGAATTTCACAAGAAAAACAATTATGTGCTTGGTTTTAACGTAACTTTATTCTTTCATGAGTTATTTACAAGTTTCTGACCACTTATAAAATGTGTTCAATGTGCTGCCCATTGTGTTGGATTGTCAATGCAACCCTCTTCTCCCACTCTTCACACACTGATAGCAACACCGCAGGAGAAATGCTAGCACAGGCTTCCATTATCCGTAGTTTCAGGTGGTGCACATCTCGTATCTTCACAGCATAGACAATTGCCTTCAGATGACCCCAAAGATAAAAGTCTAAGGGGGTCAGATCAGGAGACCTTGGGGACCATTCAACTGGCCCCTGACGACCAATCCACTTTCCAGGAAACTGTTCATCTAGGAATGCTCGGACCTGACACCCATAATGTGGTGGTGCACCATCTTGCTGGAAAAACTCAGGGAATGTGCCAGCTTCAGTGCATAATAGGGAAACACATCATCATGTAGCATTTTGACATATCCATTGGCCTTGAGGTTTCCAGTGATGAAGAATGGCCCCACTATCTTTGTACCCCATATACCACACCATACCATACATTTTTGTGTTCCAACAGTCTTGGAGGGATCTATCCAATGTGGGTTAGTGTCAGACCAATAGCGGTGGTGGGTACCACCACATTATGGGTGTCAGGTCAGAGCATTCCTAGATGAACAGTTTCCTGGAAATAGTGATGTCGCGAACATAAAATTTCCGGTTCGCAAACGTCCGCAAAAGTTTGCGAACTGGGCGAACCGCCATTGACTTCAATGGGCAGGCAAATTTTAAAACCCACAGGGACTCTTTCTGGCCACAATAGTGATTTAAAAGTTGTTTCAAGGGGACTAACACCTGGACTGTGGCGTGCCGGAGTGGGATCCATGGCAAAACTGCCATGGAAAATTACATAGTTGATGCAGAGTCTGGTTTTAATCCATAAAGGGCTTAAATCACCTATTATTCCTAAATGGTTTGGAATAACGTGCTTTAGACCCTTTTAGGCAGCACATAGAGCCCCCCTTTAGGCATCACACAGTTAGATCCCCCCCTTTAGACAGCACATAGATTCCCCCATATTAGGCAGAACATAGTTAGAGCCTCCCTTTAGGCAGCACATAGTAAAATCCCCCCTTTAGGCATAACATAGTTAAATTCTCCCTTTAGGCAGCACATAGATTCCCCCATATTAGGCAGCACATAGTTAGAGCCCCCCCCTTGAGGCAGCACATAGTGGGATTTGAACACAAGGCCCCAGAGCTGCAAGGCAGCAGTGCTAACCTCTGAGCAACCATGCTACCCTTAGCATACATCTAATATCCACGGTTGCAAAAATGGACAGAGATGTCAGCAGAGAGTACCTGAAAAATTAGGCATGTACGCATGCCTGAAAAATTTGGTATTGTTGCAGCCGCTTCTGTAGCAGCGGCCATAAAAATTGCAGCACCATAACAAGTGCAGCAGCAGAGGCCAGAAAAATTAGGCATGTACACATGGATGAAAAATTGGGTATTGTTGCAGCCGCAGCTGTAGCAGCAGCCATAAAAGTTGCAGCACCATAACAAGTGCAGCAGCAGAGGCCAGAAAAATTAGGCATGTACACATGGATGAAAAATTGGGTATTGTCACAGCCGCAGCTGTAGCAGCGGCCATAAAAATTGCAGCACCCTAACAAGTGCAGCAGCAGAGGCCAGAAAAATTAGGCATGTACACCTGGCTGGAAAACTTGGCATTGTTGCAGCCGCTGTAGCAGCGGCCTGAAAAAATTCTGTTTGTTTTGCCAGGCAGAAAGTACCCTAAAACATTGAGTCTTGAACCCTAGTTGGTGGCGGATAAGTCACGCAAGTCATCCGGCATTCAGAGTTCAAATACAGCAGCGTGTGGACCATTTTTAGGCCAAGTCAGCTCATCTGATCAGGCCTTGTTCAGTCAAATGTATCGCCCAGTGTCATTCCCTTCGGGATCCATCCCTCATTCATCTTAAGAAAGGTGAGGTAATCCAGACTTTTTTGACCAAGGCGACTTCTCTTCTCAGTGACAATACCTCCTGCTGCACTAAAGGTCCTTTCTGACAGGACACTTGAAGCGGGACAGGCCAGAAGTTAGAGCGCAAATTAGGATAGCTCAGGCCACAGGTCAAGCCAGCACACCCAGTAGTCAAGGGGTTCATCGCTCCTCAGAGTGTTGATATATGCGGTTAAGGCCAGGTAGTCTGCTACCTGTCGGTCAAGTCGTTCTCTGATGGTGGACCCCGAAGGGCTGTGGCGATGTGTAGGACTTAAAAAGCTCTGCATGTCCTCCATCAACAGCATGTCTGTACAGCTTCGTGGGAGGAGGAGGAGGATTATTTTCACCTCTTCCCCTGTTAGATCCCTGTTGTGCTGTGACATGACTCTTATACGCTGTGTACAGCATACTTCTTAATTTATTTTGGACCTGCTGAATCCTTTCCGCCTTGCTGTAATGCGGTAACATGTCAGGCACTTTATGTTTATACCGGGGGTCTAGTAGCGTGGACACCCAGTACAGATCGTTCTCCTTCATCCTTTTTATACGAGGGTCCTTCAACAGGCGCGACAGCATGAAAGACCCCATTTTTCACAAGGACGGATGCCGAGCTACTCATGTCCCGTTCCTCGTCCTCAGTGATGTCAGGGAAGGTATAATCTTCTTCACCCCAGCCACGTACAACACCACGGGAACCAGATAGGTGACAAGGAACACCCTGGGATGCCTGCTGTGGTTGGTCTTCCTCCTCCTTTTCAAAGCCACATTCCTCCTCTCACTCCTCTTCCTCACAATCCTCTTCCAGCGTTGCCGCAGGTCCAGCAATCGATGCTCATAAGGCTGTTTCTGGTGGTGATGGTGTCCACAACTCTTCACGCTCATCTACTGCCTGATCCAGCACTCTTCGCAGGGCACGCTCCAGGAAGAAAACAAACGGCATGATGTTGCTGATGGTGCCTTCGGTGCGACTGGCCAGGTTTGTCACCTCCTCAAAAGAACGCATGAGCCTACAGGCATTGCACATGAGCTTCCAGTAACGTGGCAAAAAAATTCCCAGCTCCACAGATGATGTCCTAGCACCCCGGTCATACAAATATTCGTTGACGGCTTTTTCTTGTTGGAGCAGGCGGTCGAACATTAGGAGCGTTGAATTCCAACGTGTCGGGCTGTCGCAAATCAAGCGCCTCACTGGCATGTTTTTTCGCCGCTGGATATCTGACAAGTGCCCCATGGCCGTGTAGGAAAGCCTGAAATGGCCACACACCTTCCTGGACTGCTTCAGGACATCCTGTAAGCCTGGGCACAAAGCGTTGTACAATCAGATTACACACATGTGCCATGCACGGCACATGTGTCAACTTGCCCAACCTCAATGCCGCCAACAAATTTGTTCCGTTGTCACAAACCACCTTGCCGATCTCCAGTTGGTGCGGAGTCAGCCACTGGTCCACCTGTGCGTTCAGGGCCGACAGGAGCGCTGGTGCGGTGTGACTCTCCACTTTGAGGCAAGTCAACCCCAAGATGGTGTGACACTGCCGTATCCGGGATGTGGAATAGCACCTGGGGAGCTGGGGGGGTGCCGGCGATGTGGAGCAAGACACAGCAGTGGAAGAGGACTCGGCCGAGGATGTTATGGAAGAGGATGGAGTAGGAGGAGTAGAGGAGGTGGCAGCAGGCCTGCCTGCAAGTCGTGGTGGTGTCACCAACTCCTCTGCAGAGCCACGCATTCCATGCTTGGCAGCCGTCACCAGGTTTACCCAATGAGCAGTGTAGGTGATATACCTGCCCTGACCATGCTTTGCAGACCAGGTATCAGTGGTCAGATGGACCTTTGTCCCTACACTGTGTGCCAGACATGCCATAATTTCCTTTTGCACAATGGAGTAAAGGTTGGGGATTGCCTTTTGTGCAAAAAAATTTCGTCCAGGTACCTTCCACTGCAGTGTCCCAATGGCTACAAATTTTTTAAAGGCCTCAGACTCCACCAGCTTGTATGGTAAAAGCTGGCGGGCTAGCAGTTCCAACAAGCCAGCTGTCAGACGCCGGGCTAGGGGGTGACTTTGAGTCATTGTCTTCTTGCGCTCAAACATCTCCTTGACAGACACCTGACTTTGGGCAGATGAGCAGGAACTGCTCAAGGCGAGAGACGGAGAGGCAGATGGTTGATAGGGGGCAAGGAGGGCAGCAGTGGTTGACCTGTCTGAAGATGCTGAACCAGGAGGAGGATGGCGGCTTTGACTTTGTGTGCTGCTTGTATTGACCTGTTGGTCCCATAGGCGTTTGTGATGTGACATCATGTGCCTTCGCAAAGCAGTTGTGCCTAGGTGGGTGTTGGACTTCCCACGACTCAGTTTCTTCTGGCACAGGTTGCAAATGGCCTTGCTGTTGTCAGAGGCAGACACACAAAAAAATGCCACACTGCTGAGCTCTGCGATGATGGCATTCTGGTGGTGGCAACAGCATGCGTTGATTGGCGTCCCGTCTGGCTGACCCCGGGTGCCGATGCATGCTGTCTGACTGTGCCACTAGCTCCTTGCGACGACCTCCCCCTGCTTCCAATTCGTCTCCTCCTCTCTGTCTCCCCATCTGAACTTTCCCCCTCTTCTTCTCTTCTAGTGG
The DNA here is from genome assembly GCF_029499605.1 of Hyla sarda. Lineage (NCBI taxonomy): Eukaryota > Metazoa > Chordata > Amphibia > Anura > Hylidae > Hyla > Hyla sarda. The sequence goes on along the minus strand of NC_079193.1, from coordinate 345,544,950 downwards.
GCACCCACGTGGCATCCACGGACACGTCGTCGTCATCAACACCTTCACCGCTATCTGACACCTCAAGAAAGGAAGCAGTAGCGGGTACAACATCATCATCACACCGTACGTCCATGTATGTAATGCTGCCTGACTGAGACATATCCCTGTTAACTACATCCTCTGGCAATAATGGTTGTGCATCACTAATGTCTTCAAACTGATGTGTAAATAACTCCTCTGACGGATCAAATAAAGCTGCTGTGGTGCTAGTGTTGGTGGTGTTGGCAGGCGGGCAAGTGGTAGCATGAGAGATGCCCGAAGCTAAGCTAGAGGAGGAGCTAATGTGAATTGCACTATGGTGACACAATTTGCGCTGCAGGCAGGAAAAAGGGCAACTGTGACGTGAACTAACATCGACGGCTGATTTTATTTAACAGCCAAAAAAGGTATTTTTTTAAAATTTGTGCAACTGTCGCACCTAATGTGATTTGCACTAGGGTGACACAATTTGCCCTGCAGGCAAGAAAAATGGCAACTGTGACGTGAACTAACAGTGACGGCTGATTTTATTTAACAGCCAAAAAAGGTATTTTTTTTATAATTTGCGCAACTGTCGCACCAAATGTGATTTGCACTAGGGTGACACAATTTGCGCTGCAGGCAGGAAAAATGGCAACTGTGACGTGAACTAACAGTGACGGTAGATTTTATTTAACAGCCAAAAAAGGTATTTTTTTTTTATTTGCGCAACTGTCACACCTAATGTGATTTGCACTAGGGTGACACAATTTGCCCTGCAGGCAAGAAAAATGGCAACTGTGACGTGAACTAACAGTGACGGCTGATTTTATTTAACAGCCAAAAAAGGTATTTTTTTATAATTTGCGCAACTGTCGCACCTAATGTGATTTGCACTAGGGTGACACAATTTGCGCTGCAGGCAGGAAAAATGGCAACTGTGACGTGAACTAACAGTGACGGTTGATTTTATTTAACAGCCAAAAAAGGTATTTTTTTATTTATTTGCGCAACTGTCACACCTAATGTGATTTGCACTAGGGTGACACAATTTGCCCTGCAGGCAAGAAAAATGGCAACTGTGACGTGAACTAACAGTGACGGCTGATTTTATTTAACAGCCAAAAAAGGTATTTTTTTATAATTTGCACAACTGTCGCACCTAATGTGATTTGCACTAGGGTGACACAATTTGCGCTGCAGGCAGGAAAAATGGCAACTGTGACGTGAACTAACAGTGACGGCTGATTTTATTTAACAGCCAAAAAAGGTATTTTTTTTAATTTGCGCAACTGTCACACCTAATGTGATTTGCACTAGGGTGACACAATTTGCCCTGCAGGCAGGGAAAATGGCAACTGTGACATGAACTAACAGTGACAGTTGATTTTATTTAACAGCCAAAAAAGGTATTTTTTTTATAATTTGCGCAACTGTCGCACCTAATGTGAATTGCACTAGAGTGACACAATTTGCCCTGCAGGCAGGAAAAATGGCAACTGTGACGTGAACTAACAGTGACGGGTGATTTTATTTAACAGCCCAATTTTTTTTTTTAAATTTGCACAACTGTCATACCTAATGTGATTTGCACTAGTGTGGCAATGAGCAAAAATACTTGCCAGCAGAGTTCCCCTTTTATGCAGTGGTCCCCAACCAGGGTGCCTCCAGCTGTTGCAAAACACACGGACTGATATATTTCAGCCCTTTGAATACTGTAGTAGTTAGTTGCTTTAAAGAAAAAAAGCTTGCCAGCGGAGTTCCCCTTTTAAGCAGTGGTCCCCAACCAGAGTACCTACAGCTGTTGCAAAACACACAGACTGATATCTTTCAGCCCTTTGAATACTGTAGTAGTTAGTTGCTTGAAGGAACTTAAGTTTGATTCTGGAGTACCCCTTTTAACCAGCGGTTCCCTCCCAACCAGGGTGTCTCCAGCTGTTGCAAGACTAACATACTGATATCTTTCAGCCCTTTTAATACTGTAGTAGATAGTTGCTTGAAGGAACTTAAGTTTGATTCTGGAGTACCCCTTTTAACCAGCGGTTCCCTCCCAACCAGGACTGATATCTTTCAGCCCTATAAAGGGCTTTTTTGGGTGCTGTCCTTAAAGCAGATGTTACACTAGTGCTTTAGGAGTAAACTGGACCCTGAATACACCACCTAGCAGCAACCTAGCTATCACTTTCCCTATACAGCAGGAGCAGCTTCTCTAACCCTCCACTTCCTAAGACTGCAGCATCCTGAATGAGGCTAAAATGGCGTCCGTGCAAGAGGTAGGAGGGTCTGGAAGGGAGGGACTGATTGGCTGTAATGTGTCTGCTGACTCTGACTCACAGGGTCAAAGTTTATTGCAATGTTAAAGTATAGGGGGCGGATCGACTTCACATATGTTCGCCCGGCGATGCGAAGGCGAACATGCGAAATTCGCCGGGAACTGTTCGCCGGCGAACAATTCGCAACATCTCCACCTGGAAAGTGGATTGGTCGTGGTGGGCCTGTTGAATGGCCCCCAAGGTCTCCCGATCTGACCCCCTTAGGCTTTTATCTTTGGGGTCATCTGTAGTGTTGAGCGGCATAGGCCATATTCGAATTCGCGAATATTCGCGAATATATGGACGAATATTCGTCATATATTCGCGACTATTCGCATATTCGTTATATCCCCATTTTATTTTCGCGTATGTGAAAATACGCGCATACGAAAATTAGCATAAGTGGAAATTCGCATATGCGAACATTAGCATATGCTAATTTTCGCATATGCGAATTTTCGCACGTCAGTCTCACACAGTAGTATTACAGCCTTCTTTACACCACACAAGCTGGAAGCAGAGAGGGATGATCACTGTGATGTGTACTGTGAAGAAAAAAAAAAAAAAAAAAAAAAAAAAAAAAGAATATTCGTAATTACGAATATATAGCGCTATATTCACGAAATTCGCGAATTCGCGAATATGCGATATTCGCGAATAATATTCGAATTGCGAATATTCGCGAGCAACACTAGTCATCTGAAGGCAATTGTCTATGCGGTCAAGATAGGAGATGTGCAGCACCTGAAACTACGGATACTGGAAGCCTGTGCTAGCATTTCTCCTGCGGTGTTGCTATCAGTGTGTGAAGAGTGGGAGAAGAGGGTTGCATTGACAATCCAACACAATGGGCAGCACATTGAACACATTTTATAAGTGGTCATAAACTTGAAAATAACTCATGAAAGAATAAAGTTACGTTAAAACCAAGCACATCATTGTTTTCTTGTAAAATTCCCAATAAGTCTGATGTGTCACATGACCCTCTTCCTATTGAAAAAACAAAAGTTGGATTCAAAATGGCTGACTTCAAAATGGCCGCCATGGTCACCACCCATCTTGAAAAGTTTCCCCCCCACCCCTCACATTTACTAATGTGCCACAAACAGGAGGCTAATATCACCAACCATTCCCATTTTATTAAGGTGTATCCATATAAATGGCCCACCTTATATATGTCTCATGACTTCCCCATTATCTGCATATGGTAAGACCAAAGATGGATCACACATGCTGAACTTCAATATACTAGTACTTCATTACTGCAGATGAGTTGCTTCTAGAAGGGTCAGGCAGTGGCTTATTCCTTTCGCCCAGTAAAGTGCACACAAGTTGATATAATGTTTGAGATGGGTAACAGAGCTGTTGGCTGCAATAGCTATCACATGTGTATGGTCAGCTTAACACTGACAGTTCTGATCATATACAGCACTTACGTTGGAATCTACAGCCATTACAGATGGCTGCTGGGAAAGCCTTTCTCCAGGGATTCCAGCCACAGGTTCTTGGATGACTTTAAGTGCAGATACAGTAGCTAAATAGCTTCCAGTAGATTCCTGGGTTCTATTAACTTCCTGAGCTGCCACCTGGAAGACATCAAATCACTTTTGTCATTGTCTCTTGGACTACATTGCAGATGTTATGGTACCCTATTTGTAATACATAAGTAATATTCTTTATAATACCACTTAAGTGGAATGATGTGATAATAGAATAGCAGCAGGGAGTAAGTACCTGACTCCAGGCAGGATCACTAGGAGATGGGACAGGTTGAGAAACAGACAGCGATGACACTGTGACGTTCAACTGAGAGCTGAGGCTTCCATTAATGGCGGCAGATGCCAGGTTTTGGCTAATAGTCTGAAAATCTGTGAATGTCAATCCATCTAAATAAGGAGACCGAAAAAAATCATTACTGGAAAATCGCATTACACTAAAATAAACTTCAGGAACAGAAAATAGTAGAACAAGAGAAGAGCCTGTGTAGATCTCTGTCCCTTTTGATCTAAATGATATGGAATATTTAAAAAACAAAATTAATAATATTTCACCAGGCGGGCGGGGTTCACACATTTGGTAAGTATTTTGATCTGAATTTTCTACAGGAACCTTTTTTCTGGTTTTGGCTAAAATACAGTGGTCCCTCAACATACGATGGTAATTCGTTCCAAATGAACCATCGTTAGTTTAAACCATTGTATGTTGAGAGATCCGTGCAATGTAAAGTATAGGAAAATATACACACCTGTCACCACCGCTCCGGACCATCACCGTGGCCATGTCACCCTCCATCGCTGTCACCACGTCCCCGGGGTGTCCCCGCTGCTCCGGACCGTCTCTGCTGCCTGTGATCGTCGCTCTTCATCACCGTCATCACGTCGCTGCGCACGCTGCTCCTATTGGCGCGGTAACGTAATGGCGACAAAGGAGGACGACGGCGATGCAACGGAGCCCGAAGAGGGCGGTCCGGAACTTCGTGGACAGGTGAGTGACCATCATGGACCACACGGGGCACTTTAAATGGCTATCCGGCGGCAGTTGAAGCAGTCTGCGCTGCCGGATAGCCGTTTATGCGATGGCCCGTTTATGCATACAAAAGCATCGTATGTTGATGCAGCCTTCAACATGCGATGGTCTCTGAGGGGCCATCGTATGTTGAAATTATCATATGTCGGGGCCATTGCAGGTCGGGGATCACTATACTGACCAAAATACTTAGCCTTAAAGGGGTACTCCACTGCCCCAGCATCGGGAACATTTATTTCCGAACACTGGGTGCGGGCTGCGAGGGTCGTGATGTCAAGGCCACGTCCGTGGTGACATCATGTCATGCCCCCTCAATGCAAGTCTATGGGAGGGGGGTGAAGGCCATCAAGCTCCCTCCCTTAGACTTTCATTTAGGGGTGTGGCATGACACTGAGGGGCATGGCCGTGACATCATGACCCCCACAGTGGAGTACCCCTTTAAGTGAGGAAAGCCTAGGAAGCTTTGGGGTTGTATCTACATTAAAGTGTCATTAGAATTAGGCCACAAATATCAGATTAGATTGGAGGAGATCTGACAACCTGTACTGATCAATGAACAAGGCACTGCAATGCTGCAGCTTGTTTATTGGTAACCAGGCACAGATTTAATTTGTATTGGCAGTGCCTGGTAATATACATGGTTTGGTGCCATTCACTTGAATAGGACTGAGTGACATGTACTGTAGTACCAGGCATGGCCACTAATAATGAAGTATGTCACTGTCCCTTCTTTTAACTGATCAATGTAAGGGTGGTTTAGGATCTGCAAGCGGAAATTCATAAGTGGGAATGGGAGTGCGGGATACCATAGAAGTGTATGGGCTTAAATTTGAGGAGGAGATTCTGCAGTGTGAATAGGAGGAAGTGCAGGGGAGAGACACAGACACACACTCTGCAGGCTTGTTGTCTGGGAAAAACTACTAAATTTGCAGGTTTCTGCAACGTCAGTTTTTTTTTTACTGAGAAGCGGAGAAGCAGGATCCTCCGTTTTCTGTGTGTATAAAGTGTATCGGAGCCATGATACCCGCTACTCTGGAGCTGAGTTCAAGGAAAGTTGACACAGAGATGGAGCCTGTAGGAGGGCAATCAAGGGGAAAAATACCATGTAATATTCATATAATAGCCAGAACTATTATTACTCCTCATATACACATGTAGGACAGGTTATACTGAAAAGTTACCTAAAATTACAGTTACACTTTAATTGTTGCAGATCTATAGACTGCCAAAAAAGTGATCCCTAAGATAGGTGACAATATAATAAGTCACTTTATAAAGGTAGGTGAATGTGTTAAGGACATAGAATATGCCCTGCATAAATCCATCAAATACCGTACAATAGATTGCAGAATAATGTTGTATATTTGACAAATGTAGCATGGTAAAGAGTGCTTTGGGATGTTTTATCTCATCCACAATGACAAAAGCCTTTATCTTACCTGTTGCATTAGAAGAAGAAGAGTTGGTTTGTTGGACTGGTGGGTCAGAAATCTCTACTGATACAGATATTCCTCCCGTGGCCCTCTTTCTGCGGCTGGAACCCTCCCTAATTATCTTTGTAATACGAATTTTGCTTGCTGGGATCTTCAAGAAAATTGCAAGGTTCTGGACAAGATTTGCACCATAAAACTGATCCTCAGTCATAGCCGGCATATTGAATGAAATAACAATGAGAGGAGATGTGCGTATTTCAACTGGAGTGGATCCTCTGACCAGGATGTACAGCATGTTATAGTCTTTGTCAAAGTAGTTTTCTCCCATAACCGTTGAGTTGAGCTTCGGCATGTATTGTCCTATCAGAAGAAGTGACAACATTTACAAAATCAGCTAAGTAATGTATTTGTAATAAGAGAGGTTAATAGATGTGTAATTGGCAACAACAGGGTAAATTTTTGCAGTAAGGAGGATAAGCGTATTTAAATAGCCAGGAATGTTTATTGTAGTCCTGGATAAACTGGTCTATAGATTATAGAATTTGGGACTTGAAGAAAACATAGCATAATGTGAAGCAAGTCATGCTATGAAGTGTGACACCATGCTTTACTGCCTAGCCGGCGGCCCAGTCTGGCTCATTCATTCCATTATAGTCAAGTGGACAAGTTTTACAACCCAAATAGCAATGGGTTTGTAAATCCATGTCACACTACACATATGAATTTGTGTAAAATATTTTTTTTTTCTACATCGTTTCCACTGCAGCCGTCTAAAAAGTAAGATCTGTGGGGGTCTCAGCATCCAGACTTCCACCAATCTAAATTTCTGAACTGTCACCAGGACATATTAGAAGTCTGTTAAAATGATCATTTGTGGTCATTGATAAATATCACAAAAATATTTGATCATTCCTATTAAGGTGTAGTGAAGGAAGATACATGAACTTACCCTGATAGGTAGGTGCCTGCACAGTGTAGTCTGATCCCTTCCATTGTATATTTGTAGGACTTACATACTCATTATTAACATAGACATCCAATCTCTGAGGATTTGAGTAATAGATTCCCACGATGACAGACTGCAATAAAAGAAATGTAATTAAGTCAATATTAGATTGCTGGAATGAAGTCAAATAAAAAATAATAGTGCAACGAAAAGCCTTTTGTGTAGGGGTCTGAGTATATGGTATTGGTGTGTGCATGTACTCTGTATGGCAGAACTTCAAGCAAACAAAGGTACAATAACCTAAAGCAGATATGAAATGTAATATGGACATGTAAATGCATATTTAAATGGGTTGGGTTACTAAGACAACAGCATTCCAAATGTATTATTATAACACATGGACTTAAAGAAAGGGGTTCCCTGCTTGTAGCTTCCCCTGCATAACTGATCCTACCTGCAGGGGAAGATACACAGAAAATATAATTTCGGCTTTTCTCTTCATGAGAAAACCACTTTCATTTGTTAAGGGGAATACTTTAAAATGTGATGCGGTGTTAAAGGGGTTATCCAGTAATAGATAAATAAATGTGGTGCAGTTTTTTTAAGAAATCAGCTTTTTTTCTAATGCTGGATAACCTTTTTAATCCCCCTTCTGGTTGGTTCAGTATCTTACTTTTGTGTTTTCTGTGTTAAGCAGTTGCAGCCGGAGTTTCTGGGGGCTTGTGCTGGTAAAGAAAACCTGGTATGACTTGTTTGTAGCCACTACAGCGTGAAACAAGGAGACTCTCTTCTGACATGTGTATCCAGAACACCAGCCATGGTCTTGGGGTCCTAAAATTAATATAAAGAAATATACAGTGAGATCATTAGGGTAAATGATTTTCAGGCCCTTTATTTATTTATTTATTTTTTGCTGTGTTGCGGCGATGATTAGAGATGAGCAAATTTTTTCACAATTCGATTCAGCCGATTCGCTGAATTTTCTCAAAATATTTGTTTCGGTCACAATTTATTTGCAGCGAATCGCTATTTAAAACGTCTATTTCTGGCCTACAGAGAGCCTCAATAGGGGTGTAGAACACTTTGCCTTGCTGTAACATGCATAGGGTGTGTACTGGGGTTGAGAAATAATACTGTTATTCAGTATGACATGCAGATCAGCATTGCCATTAGAATCACTGTCGCAGAGCGGCACAATGACAGAGCCTGGAGGTGGCATAAGTATGAGGAGACTATAGAGTAGCTGAATGACACAGCGTGGAGGTGGCGGCAGCATGAGGAGACCATATAGTGGCTGAATGACACATCGTGGAGGTGGCGGCAGCATGAGGAGACCATATAGTGGCTGAATGACACAGCCTGGAGTTGGCAGCAGCATATAGTGGCTGAATGACACAGCCTGGAGGTGGCGGAAGCATGAGGAGACCATATAGTGGCTGAATGACACAGCCTGAGGGTGGCAGCAGCATGAGGAGAACATATGGTGGCAGTATGAGACAGCCTGGAGGAGGCAGCAGCAGCATGAAGAGTCCTGAATGTGACCCAGTGACAGAGTGGTGCGGTGGGTGGCAATGCCAGTACCCGGTGATGAAGATGGGTGAAAAAAGGAGAACTTGGCATCAGATGTGTGGCATCAGGCGGGTGGCAGGATCAGAATAATATCTGGTAGGCAGAAGAAAACGGTCTCTATTGTAAAACTGTTAGTGTGCACAAGTATTGAGGATATGCGTTACGTAAAACTTAACTTTTAATAATATGCTTAGGATAAAATATATGGACCCCAATTTTTTTTTTAAATCAAACAAAAGGAAAGGTGTGCAAAAACCAAGTATTGATGTGATGCAAAGACCACTAAAAGGTGGAAGGGAACAACATATGGTCCATTAATCTTTGGGGGTAAAAACTTCCCCTGTAAGGCCCTACTTTCGCATTATTAATTCCCTTCTTCTTAGCAAGTGTTACTCGCAAAAAAGGGTGGCCCCACACAGGAACCTCTCCCTATTTCCACCTACAAACACTGCCATTTCCCAGGGTTTTTAGGTGGAAATAGGGATTGGTTCCTCTGTGGGGCCACATTTTTTAAGACAAGTAACACCTTCCTCGAAAAGGTGGAAGGGAACAAAGTACTGTATTGTAGCCATGTCTCCAGTGCCCTGACCAGCCATTGTTTCCAACACCTGTTGTAGTAGATAAAGCAGTGGAATGACGTTGTTCATCCCATAATCCTGGATGGGGGCGGGGGGGTCAAAGTTGAGATTCCTGCTCTGCCCATCCCTGGAAGTCCGGACAGAGCGGGGCAAAGATAGCGGCAGCGGCGGTTACTGGCGGCAGTCAGCGGGGGACGGTGGCAGACGGTCGAGGACCAGCGGCAGCAGAATGCAGGCAGCGGTGGCGAAGATAGAGGCAGCAGTAAAGATCTGGTAAGTGATCTTCACTGCTGCCTTGTAGTTTTACAAATACAACTCCCAGCATGCCCAGATAGCCAAAGGCTGTCTAGGCATGCTGGGAGTTGTAGTTTTACAACATCTGGAGGGGGACAGTTTGGAGACCACTGTATAGTGTAGTGTAGGTCTCCAAACTTTACACTTCAAGATGTTGCAAAACTACAACTCCCGGCATGCCAAGACTGTCCAGGCATGCTGAGGGTTGTAGTTCGGCAACATCTTAAGGGACAGATGCTGTCCGGGCATGCTGGGAGTTGTAGTTTTGCAACAACTGGAGGCACACTGGTCGGGAAACACTGACTGTTTCCTGACCCGTGTGCCTCCAGCTGTTGCACAACTACAACATCCAACATGCACTGACAGACCATGCATGCTGGGAGTTGTAGTTTTGCAACAGCTGGAGGTACACTGGTGCGGAAACACTGCGGTAGTCTGTTACCTAACTCAGTGTGCCTCCAGTTGTTTCATAACTACAACTCCCAGCATTCATGGTCTGTCAGTGCATGCTGGGAGTTGCAGTTTTTCAACAGTTGAAGGTTAACCCCCCCCCCCCCCCCCATGTGGATTTACAGTGTACATTCACAAGGGTGGGGGTTTACAGCGAGTTTCCCGCTTTATGCTTGAGCTGCAGCAAATTTTCCACCACATCTCAAACTCAGAGCAGGAAACTTGCTGTGAACCTCCGACCGTGTGACTGTACCTAAAAATACTACACTACACAAAATAATGGATAAAACACTACATATACACCCGTTCATGCGGCAGTGTTTCCACTGTGTAGAAATAAGAGCTAAGTTTTAAGTCATAGCAAAGGATCTGAGTACTTACGTCCATGCTAAATTTTAGGTTTTCATTTATAATTAGTATGCAAAGATTTCTAAAATCCTGTTTTCTTATTCTCATTATAGGATATTAAGTGCAGAATGATGGGAAAACCTTTTTTTTTTTTTTATTTATTTTTTTTTTTTTTTACTTTAGCACAAGGGCAGAACATAAAATGTGAAAAAAGTCAAAGAAGACTTTCCGTATGCATTGTATATGACTAGACATAATAATAAATCACACATACCATTGATAAGGTCAAGATAGCCATCCGCCAGAACAGCCACGGGTGAGAGGCGTCGTGTCTCAGTGTCAGCATCAAGACTCTCAACAACAAGCATCTCATAGTTCAGGCCGCTGCATTTGTAGCTCTCCCAGGTTGGCATGTATACACATGTGTTATCCCTGATAACCCCTAAGAAAGGCAAACACACATTACTGAAAAATAACAAAGTAACTTATAACAAGGAAGAGGTACATATAGAGATTTGTCTACTTATTCCACATCTTAAAATTTTGCCGGATCAAACAGGACAGTGTTAGGGTGCATGCACACTACGTTTCTTAAGATACGGGACCGTATACGGCTGGGGAGAGGGGGGCGGAGAGTCTGGGGCGGGGCAACTGCACGCTGCCATATGCGGTCCCGCATCTAATGTATTTCAATGAGCGACCGGAGTGAAACGCTGCCTCCGGTCGGCTCCATTTTGGCCCGTATACGGTTTCCCGACCGGACCTAAAAACTTAGTCAACAGCGTTTTTAGGTCCGGTCGGGAAACCGTATATGGGGAAAAACGGAGCCAACCGGAGGCAGCGTTTCACTCCGGTCGCACATTGAAATACATTAGATATGGGACCGCATACGGCAGCATGCGGTTGCCCCTCTCCCGACTCTCCGCCCCCTTCTCCCCAGCCGTATACGGACCCGTATCTTAAGAAACGTAGTGTGCATGCACCCTTACTATTTTCTTGGGGACAGTTCTTAAAACCTTTTTTTCATCCTAGATCCTGCACAATCAGCTGTGAGTTGTATTATTGATAAGAGGAAGCATTCAGCAAGTTTAGGGCAGGAGGGATAATGCTATGGGGTCATTTTAGTAAACAGCCTAGGTGCCTTAGTCTATCGGAAAAAAATATATTAATGCTTACGCATATCAAGACATTTTGGACAATTGTATGCTTCCAACTTTGTGGAGCAGTTTGGATTTGGCAATGTTTCTGTTTCAGCATAACTCTGCCCGGTTCACAAAACAAGGTCAGTAAAGGCATGGTTGGGGGAGGTTGGTGTTGAAGAACTTGCCTGGCTGCACAGAGCCCGACCTTAACATCATCCAATACCTATAAGATTTACTGGAATGGATGCGAGCCAGGAAAAAAAAAACCATAGACAACTCCAAAGTATTGTAGAAGGTCTTTTCCAGAAGGGTAGACATTTTCAACAATTTCAGGGTGTGAATCTTAGTTATGATATAGTAAAAATTGCCCTCGTTCATAACTCATGATTATTTGTAGACTTTTATGGATTGTGAATGGACGAACAAAATGAAAGAAAGGACTGACTATATAACTGGACTAGTTCACAGTTTGTTTGTTTGTTTTTTTGTTTTTTGTTGATTTTTAGTTTAAAACATGTCCTGGTTTTATATTTTAAAATGCTTTAAAGTGTACCTGTCATAAAAATGTAGATAAGAACATTATATGTATATTTGTGATATACTGTACATTGGTTAGAAAATGTGTATATTTTTGTCCCTACAGCTATTGTCTGGGTGTCTCTGTGACAAGACCAAATACAGGAAGAATGAATGTACAAGCAGGGCTCTACACTGAGGACAAGCAGGGCTCTGTACACTGAGGACAAGCAGGGCTCTGTACACTGAGGATAAGCAGGGCTCTGTACACTGAGGACAAGCTGGGCTCTGTACACTGAGGATAAGCAGGGCTCTGTACAATGAGGACAAGCAGGGCTTTGTAAACTGAGGACAAGCAGGGCTCTGCACTGAGGGCAAGCATGTATAACATGTATAGCTTGGAAGAAAGAAGAGACAGAGGGGATATGATAGAGACTTTTAAATATCAATATGGTAAAGGAGGAGAGCATATTTAAGAGAAGAAAAACTACCACAAGAGGACATAGTTTTAAATTAGAGGGGCAAAGGTTTAAAATTAATATCAGGAAATATTACTTTACTGAGAGAGTAGTGGATGCATGGAATAGCCTTCCTGCAGAAGTGGTCGCTGCAAATACAGTGAAGGAGTTTAAACATGCATGGGATAAGCATAAGGCTATCCTTCATATAAGATAGGGCCCGGGACTATTCATAGTATTCAGATTATTGGGCAGACTATATGGGCCAAATGGTTCTTATCTGCCGACACATTCTATGTTTTTATGTTTCTATGTTTCTGTACACTGAGGACAAGCAGGGCTCTGTACACTCAGGACAAGCAGGGCTCTGTACACTCAGGACAAGCAGGGCTCTGTACATTCAGGACAAGCAGGGCTCTGTATACTGAGGACAAGCAGGGCTCTGTCCACTGAGGACAAGCAGGGCTTTGTACACTGAGGACAAGAAGGGCTCTGTGCACTGAGGACAAGCAGGGCTCTGTACACTGAGGACAAGCAGGGCTCTGTACAATGAGGACAAGCAGGGCTCTGTACACTAAGGGCAAGCAAAGCTCTGTGCACTGAGGACAAGCAGGGCTCTGTACACTGAGGACAAGCAGGGCTCTGTACACTGAGGACAAGCAGGGCTCTGTGAACTGAGGACAAGCAGGACTCTGTACACTGAGAACAAGCAGGACTCTGTACACTGAGGACAAGCAGAGTTCTGTGCACTGAGGACTAGCAGGCCTCTGTACACTGAGGACAAGCAGGGCTCTGTACTGAGGACAAGCAGGGCTCTGTACACTGAGGACAAGCAGGGCTCCTGTACACTGAGGACAAGCTGGGCTCTGTACACTGAGGACAAGCAGGGCTCTGTACACTGAGGACAAGCAGGGCTCCTGTACACTGAGGACAAGCTGGGCTCTGTACACTGAGGACAAGCAGGGCTCTGTACACTCAGGACAAGCAGGCCTCTGTACACTGAGGACAAGCAGGGCTATGTGCACTGATGACAAGCAGGGCTATGTGCACTGATGACAAGCAGAGCACTCCCAGCTCACACAGCAGGCTGATTGACAATTCGGAAGCCTACAGAGAGCCCTACTTGTTCTGTCCTCACTTCCTGGATTTGGTCTCCTCATAAAGACACACAGGACATTTTTTAATTAATTTATATTACAAATATACATATAATGGTATTATCTACATTATATAAAAAGTTTAAGTGCTTTAAATGCTCTGTTTCCTGAGTATTAGGACTCTTTACCTTTGTATGGTGCCACCTGTGACACAGGGATTCGACTTCCATTTAAGGCAGTCAGCATGACTTTAGGGATTCTGTAGTCTCCAAGACCGTACCTCGTGTCTCCATTCCACTGGTATTCTGATTGTGGGACTACAGCACCAATGTTACCAAGGAAAGAACCATCACGGTCTTTCAACAGTGTCTTCCTTTTAGCATCGCAGGTCATATCCACGCAGTCCGAGGGGTTGGCTTTGCTGTTGTGACAAGACAAAGAATACGAACAATGTCTCATCTCTACTATACTACTATATGCACAGAGACTTAAATAAGTATTATACACATTTTAGTTTATTCTGCTGGGTAACTGGCATCAACTTAGATTTCCTATCTGGGTGGCCACCATTTGCAAGGACTTGCATATCATAGAGGTAGATCATGTTGTTTCTTTGGGGCTCTTACAGATAGGGAGAAAAGCCTTTGTTGGGGTGGGTTCACACCACGTTTTAGCTATACGGGGACCGGATCCGGCTGGGGGGGAGTAAGAACGTGGCGCTCCCGTATCCCAGCTGGGCTTGGCCTCTTCTCATTTATTTGAATGAGCCGACCGGAGTTATACAGTGATGCCGGTCGGCTCATTTTTGCCCGTATCCGGTTTTCTGACCAGACTGAAAACCATGGTATGCTGCGGTTTTCAGTCTGGTCAGAAAACTGGATACAGGGCAAAAATGAGCCGACTGAAGTCACTGTATGACTCCGGTCGCCGGATTCAAATGAAAGAGGAGGGGCCCGGTTCCGGATCCGTTCCCTGTATAGCTAAAACGTGGTGTGAATGCACCCTTATTGAAAGAAAGAGAAAGAAGGAGAAAGAAAGAAAGAGAAAGAAAGATTCCCCTCTTCCCTATATACGTGATTGAGCACTGCTGTACATGTAGCTTGATATATAGAGACAATAACAGCAATGATTTTCTGCTATACATAGTTACATAGTTAGTACGGTTGAAAAAAGACATATGTCCATCAAGTTCAACCAGGGAATTGAAGGGTAGGGGTGTGCACGATATTGGAGAAGGGATGGGATTTTATATTTCTTCATAAGCATTAATGTTATTTTGTTCCAGAAATGTATCTAATCCTGTTTTAAAGCTGTTTTTCCTGCTGTGACCAGTTCCTGAGGTAGACTGTTCCATAAGTTCACAGTTCTCATGGTAAAGAAGGCGTGTCGCCCCTTGAGACTAAACCTTTTCTTCTCCAGATGGAGGGAGTGCCCCCTCGTCCTTGGGGGGGGGGGGGGGTTAAGCTGGAACAGTTTTTCTCCATATTTTTTGTATGGGCCATTATATACATTTATCATATCCCCCCTTAAACGTCTCTTCTCAAGACTAAGCAATTGTAACTCCTTTAATCGCTCCTCATATCTAAGATGTTCCATGCCCCATATTAGTTTAGTCGCACGTCTCTGCACCCTTTCCAGCTCCGCAGTGTCCCTTTTATGGACTGGTGCCCAAAACTGAACAGCATATTCCAGGTGAGGCCGTACCAATGTTTTATAAAGGGGGAGTATTATGTCCCTGTCCCTCGAGTCCATGCCTCTTTTTATACATGACAATATCCTGCCGGCCTTGGAAGCAGCAGCCTGAAATTGCATGCTATTCTGTAGTCTGTGATCTACAAGTACACCCAGATCCTTACAGTATACAGTACTGTAGACTGCTCTTCCATGATGCACAGGATCACTTACTGGTAGAAAGAAGTTATACCTTATATGTGTGCAGAGAATGAGGCAAGGAGAGATGCTTGGGCATATTTATCACCTTAGTACAAACACTTACGATACATCTGGCCGATGGACAAAGACTGTCTGATTCTCTGAACTGTCCAACACTGTTATTCTGGAGACTTCCACTGGGTGCTGCAAATCTTCATTTTCTGGGTTTGTTATGAACATTACATTGGATTGTCCAGAACACACAGGTTTGTAGCCTACAAATGTTGTATCTTAAAAGGAGACAATAATATTAACATGTCATTGCAGCAATATAAATAGAATACAAATTTGTTAAGAGACCTAAACTATACAGTATACAAGAATAACTTACCTTCCACGGTCATAAGGCCACTGATCGCATTATAGCTCATTATTCCTGCATTCGGGTGACCAGGTGCCAAGTTATGGCTGGAGGCAAAGGTGGGCCAGCAAATGCCACTTCTACCACCTATACAAGAATAAGGGAGGGATACATTTCCTTGTGACTGGAAGCATATAGTAAAAATATATAACTATCCAGATGTGATGCTGAGAAAGGTCACAGAACACCTGACCTTAGAAATAAACATACCCTTAAAGACCATATGACAAGAGGTTTTCAAAAATAATCATCCCCCTAAAGGGAACCTGGCATCACTTTCTTGCTGTCTGAACCATGAGATCTGTTTGTTTGGGTACAGGGAGAGATTCATCAATCAAGGCTCAGTGAGAGAAGCCACCGGGGACCACCCCACTGACCCATGGCTCATGCAGCAGCAAACTGATGACGGCTTCCCTTTAAATTATACATCTGAAATAACTGGATTATTTAAGGACAGCAATATTAAATATAAAATATTCAGATTAAGCCCTTAATAACAACGCCCTTATTATTATATTATTTATATTCATAATGACGGCCTTATTATATTATTTTATATTCATATAGTGCTGACAAATGTAACGCCCCCAACGGGTGTGGACCCGCTGTGCCAATTACTGGTGTGATGTAGGGCCAATCTTGGGAGCAAAGTCTAAGTGTTTTCACCCTTTATCCTGCTTCAGGATGTGGAAGCTGGTCTTAGCTGCAGGGGAACACCAGGTCATTTCCATAAGAGTAGTCCAGGTAAGTGGCAGCTGGCCGAGCAGCCCGGACACCCCGGAGTTAAACTCCAGGATACAGGCAGGTGAGAGTAGGCTGATGCTGGAGATGGGAGATCACAGCAGACGGAGTCAGACACAGCAGATCAGGTCTGGTGATTTAGCTGAGCTGGTGCTGTTAAAACAGCATAGCTGTATAGCTCAGTTGCAGCGAGATGGAACAAGCAGAGAGAGGCGAAGTCAAACAGTTCATAGTCACACCCAGGAGAAGCAGAACAGGAGCCGAGGGGTAAGGTAGAGATGTAGTCAGGACAGAGGCTTAATCAGAAAACTGGTACATAAGAACACAATAGTTGACACCTTCGCTTGCAGTAAACCACAATATTGCTCAGACAAGGAAAGGAGGGTGGAGATCCCTAAAATAGGCATGTATGTCAGGGATTAATGAAGGAGCAGAATCAGAGGTGTGCACGATCCTTAAAGAGACGAACCTCTTGTGGCCTCTACTGGATGCACCAGACACTGTCGCCGCCTGAGACAGAGGGAAGAGTCCTGAACCTGCAGGGAGGAGGAGGAGGAACCGTGCTGGAAGTTTGGCCAAGGTAGGCAGCAGAATGCGTTAACAGACAAAAGGTTGTGAGTCCAGCTTCCCAGTGTGATGTGTTTCTGTTAAAATTCAAACTTTAATTGTCCCAATTAAAACATGGTGCAAAAACATTTTTTCAGGTGTTTTAGGGAAACTGTGGAATAGTAGACATTTAGGAGACTGTGGTATTAGATAATCTTGTTGTTATTGATTAATCACCTCTAACAGTGGCTTAGCTATAGAGGTCGCAAAGGTCGCCATTGCGACCGGGCCCCCCCTGCCACTAGACTATACTATGGCCGCAGGTCAGGCCCCCAGGCACAGCACCAGGTCCCGAGCCTGAAGGGGAGGCTTGTCGCTGCGGCATGGACGCTGCCAGTACCAGGCCCTGCGCTAGCTTCAAACCCCCCGCCGAGGGCCAGAAGGGGAGGCTTGTGGCAGCGGCGCTGCCAGTACCAGGCCCGGCACGGCGCTAGCCTCAACCCCCCCCCCCCTTCTACCACAACCCCTAAGTACAGACCATAATGTTGGCGAGACATACACCCCCCTCCTCCCCTCATCGTATGCAGCGCAGGCACTGCAGACACACTCCTAATGCCTGCAGCAATGGCCTAGGAGTGAGCGCAGAGGAGGTATCGGATCACCAGCAGGTCTCCACGCTGAACTTCATGGCGGCTGCAGGTGAGTGAGGAGGGGTTAATGGAGGAGTGGCGGGTGGCTTAATTTGGGGTCCGGAGGAGCGGCAGGGGTGGGCAGGTGGTCGGGTTGCTGGGGCTTAATTTTGGGTCCGGAGGGGGGGTGGGGGTTGTTAATTTTGGGTCCGGGGGGGGTTAATTTCGGGTCCGGAGGGGGAAGTTATATTTGGGGTCCAGAGGCAGAGTGTGTATGTATGATGTTTTGTGTGTATATACTGTATGTATTTTGTATGTATGATGTGCATATATGTACTGTATGTATGGTGTATGTATGATGTGCATATACTGTATGTATGGTGTATGTATGATGTGCATATATGTACTGTATGTATGGTGTATGTATGATGTGCATATATGTACTGTACGTATGGTGTATATATGATGTACATATATGTACTGTATGTATGGTGTGTGTATGATGTGTGTGTATGTACTGTATGTATGAAATATGTATGGTGTGTGTATGTACTGTATGTATGGTGTATGTATGATGTGTGTGTATGTAATGTGTGCATGGCGTATGTATGATGTGTGTGTATAAGTACTGTATGTATGGTGTATGTATGATGTGTGTGTATTTACTGTATGTGTGGTGTATGTATGAGGAGTGCATGTACTGTATGTATGGTGTATGTATGATATGTGTATATGTACTGTATGTATGGTGCATGTATTATGTGTGTGTATGTACTGTATGTATGGTGTATATATGATGTGTGTATGTACTGTATGTATGGTGTATGTATGATGTGTGTGTATGTACTGTATGTATGGTGTATATGTGATGTGCATAAATGTACTGTTTGTATCGTGTATGTATGATGTGCATACATGTACTGTATGTATGGTGTATGTATGATGCGTGTGTATGTACTGTATGTATGGTGTATGTATGTTGCGTGTGTATGTACTGTATGTATCGTGTATGTATGATGTGCATATATGTACTGTATGTATCTTGCATGTATGATGTGCATATATGTACTGTATGTATGGTGTATGTATGTACGGTGTATGTATGATGTGTGTATGGTGTATGAATGATGTGTGTAAGCAACATGTATGTATGTATGTATGATATGTGGAGATTTGTGTAAGCTAGAAGGATGTATATATGATGTGTGGAGATGTATTATGCGGGGGGATTTGGAGGCGGCGTATGTGTATATGATGTGTCTATGTATGATGTGTGTGTATGTATGCATAATGCATGTGGGGGGAGACTGTGTGTGCATGTATGATGTGTGTATGTATGTACTGTATGTATGATGTATGAATGATGTGTGTGTATGAATGGTGTGTGTATGAATGATAGATGTGTGTAAGCAAGATGTATGGAGATGTGTGTAAGGTAGAAGGATGTATGTATGATGTGTGGAGATGTATTATGCGGGGAGATCTAGAGGCGGCAGGTGTATGCATGATATGTGTTTATGTATAATGTATGTGTGTGTATGATGTGCGTGTATATGTATGTATTATGCATGTGTGTGTGGGAGGGGCGGAGGGGGGGGTGTAGGAGGCGCCGGGAGTGTGTTTGTATGTTGTGTGTATGTTTCATAGATGTGTGTAAGCTAGATGTGTGCATGTATGTGTGTGTATTTGTGATGTGTGTATGTATGATAGATGTGTGTAAGCTAGATGGATGTATCTATGATGTGTGGATGTATGATGTATGCATGAATGATAGGTGTGTGTATGTATGATAGATGGGTGTATGCTGTGTATATGTATCGTACATCTATCATACACGCAAATATCATAACCATACATCTATCATACATACACCAGTCTCATACACATCTATCATACATAAATACATATATTGTTCATTAATGTGGGAGGGACAGGAGGTGATTGGGTATGGGTCAGACTTTGGGGCTCTGGAGAGTTTGGCAGGGGAGCCTAGAGCAGAATTCTGGGGAGGGGGCAGAGGAGAGGAGAGGCCTGGAGAGGACTTAGTGGTCTAGGGAGGGGGGAAGAGGAGCCAGGAGGAGGACAGAGGGGTCTGGAGGAGGACAGGTGTGATTCAGCTAAACTGTGAAGAAACAGTGTGTAACAGTATTATTATTATGGAGGGATTATTATATTTAGAGGGTACCGCGTATAGCATGGTTATTTTTGAGGGTTTATATTCAGAGGTACAGTGTGTGGAAGTATTATATTCAGGGGTACAGTGGGTGGCAGTATTACGTTCATGGGCACTGTGTGGCAGTATTATATTCAAAGGGTATGGTGTGTGGTAGTATTATATTTAGAGAGCACAGTGTGTGATAGTATTATATTCAGAGAGCACAGTGTGTGGCAATATTTTATTCAGGGGGAACAGGAGGTGGCAATTTTATATTCGGGGGTACAGTGGGTGGCAGTATTATATGCAGGAGGTACAGTGTATGGCAGTATTATATTCAGGGGATACAGTGTGTGGCAGTATTATATTCAGGGGGTACAGTGTGTGGCAGTATTATATTCAGGGGGTACAGTGTGTGGCGGTATTATATTCAGGGGGTACAGTGTGTGGCAGTATTATATTCAGGGGGTACAGTGTGGCAGGATTATATTCAGGGGATGCAGTGTGTGGCAGTATTATATTCAGGGGGTACAGTAGATGGCATTATTATATTCAGGAGTACAGTGGATGGTAGTTTTATATTCAAGGGATACAGTGTGTGGCAGTATTATATTCAGGGGGTACAGTATTTAGCAGAATTATAATGATTATTGTCTTCATACAGAGGATGAGGATCTACTGACAAAGTGAGAACCTATGATGTCCGGGTGTCAGACTCTGCAGAGAAGATGGAGCTGGAAGACGTCCTGCCGTCTGGCCAGATGAAGAAGAAAAGGAAAGACAACAGAGAAGACGTCACTCAGGTCTCTGATATAATTGTGTATTCTCCTGACTGTCCCATCAGCTGTAGTCACTTGTTAGTTCTGCAGTGATGATGGGTGATGCTGTACCCTAAACTGCGGCTCTCCATCTGTAGCAAAACTACAACTCCCATAATGCCTAGGCTCTCCAGACATGATGGGAGTTATAGCTTTATAACAGCCTGAGAGTAACTGGAACCAAGGTGATAGGCTGCTTGTTCTTAAATGCCTGGGCCTATGTTTTGTCTGTCTGGCCCTGCCTGTCAGTCACTTATATCGTTGTGTATTCTCCTGACTGTCTCATCAGTGCTGTAGTCACTGATATCTTTGAGCGGCCGAGTAAGGGGTCGCCCGGGATTGGGGAAGCATGTTGTCAGGTGAAAGGGGGGCCCTGGGCAAATTTTTTGCACTGGGGCACTGTGGTTTCTAGCTACGCCCCTGACCTCTAAACTTAGTCCTCCATCTAGTAGCTGGTTTAGTTTATCAGTCACTTGTTTCATGGGGTTAGTGGATAGAGGTTTGTATGTGGAAGTATCACTTAATTGTTCCATAATAAGTTTTTCATACAGTTTTTTTTGTCCAATATTACCACGGACCCCCCTTGTCTGCTTGGTGTATTTCTATATGAGTATTATTGGTTAATTCATGTAGGGCTTTCCCTTTTGTTTTTTGTTTTCTTCTTGATATCCCCTTTTAAAAAATCTTGAATGCGGTACACACTGGCGTCTGCTGACTGCCAGCATTACAACATATTCCACAGTTGGCTACACGACACCAAAGTGTTGCCCAACACTATACACAGATTATAATATGTCATATTAGTTTCTTTAACCATGCGTATATGTGGTGATAAGAAGGAAAACAATGAGGTTGTGCATGAGTCACAATAATGCTGATACTGTAAAGTGACATGCAAACAACTTTAAAGTTTACAGTGGAAGGCTAGCAGACATTTTACTGTATTTAATGGGAAATATTCTCTATTTTCTGTTAAGGGATTACCTGTCAGAGGTCTTCTACTGCGGTGCTGAGCAGTAAGCTTTACATTGGGATCACTGTCTGTCAGAGCATCACTGCAGTCAATGTCTGGACTGGATCCCACCATCACAGATTTCTAGATGTATAAAAAAGAAATACTGTAACCAATGTATAGATAATTGTTAGATAAAGAGCTTGATACACTGTTTCTAGTGTAAAAGGTCATTAACCAAATTTATAAGCATAATGTATACAATACATGTAGGGCAGCGGATAACATACATAAATATGTAGAGACCTTCGAAGGGCATATGACAAGAGGTTTCCAAAAATATTCTGCCCCCTTAAAGGGAACTTATTATCCATTTTATTTTGCCTGATTACAGCCATATTGTGGTTATTTTTCCAGTCTATGGCCCAGTTCACTTTACGCTTTGACATTATGTTTGGAGTGCATGCAAACATGAGCTCCCTTTGACAAGATATATGTCCAAAAATGCCATAAGTTCTGGCGGAATGAACCTGTATTACTATAACGTCACAAGCTCATGGTGATGGCTCCAGCGTTCGGAACAGTTTGTTCCAAACGCTGATCAGCGGAGTACCCCTTTAAGGTTTACCTCTTATTTTACATACTCCTTTGCTTCTCTACCGGAAATCCTGCATCTTAGATTTTCATGAGAAGCTATTAAAAAAGACTTTGCTATGTATCAATAAAGAATACTGCACTTTTTCATATTTTTTTTTTTTTTATTGCACCAGACTATCCACATGATGTAAAAGGAAATTTCACTTATCAGATAAAGCCAGTTTCTGCCATTGCTTTGTACTCCAGTTCTGATGCTCAAGTATTTTCAGAGGTGGACTGGAGTCCTCATAGGCGCTCTGACCAGTCTTATGACTTATGACTTATATCCTGTGTGTTCTGACACCTTTCTACCATAGTGAGCAGTAACTTTTTTTTCCAATTTGGTCTACGGCAGCTCTTCTAAGGGATTGGACTAGACCGCCTATCTTTCACTCCCCACAAGCACCAATGATCCTTCAGAGTTCACGATGCAGCCTTCTCTAACCATCTCAATTTGGCTCAAATAGTCAAAATTGTGTTTTTGGCCATCTGTTATAAATATGCGTTATTTACAATGGACAAAAAAGCATAGAATGCTCAAAAAACGGATCCCAATGTGTGTTTTTGTTTTACAACAGAAGTCAATGCTTATACATTTGCACACTTACCGAGATCTGGACTGTTTTGTCAGATGTCTGGTGAGTGACTGATGGGGGTGTGTATATTATAGTAAATATACCCATTCCATTGTCTGCTAGAAACACATCAGAAATCTGCACTGAGGATACGATCTGCAAAGACAAAGGAGCAAAAGACTTAAGAATCAGTAATAAGACATGAAATGGGAAAATGCACCACAGGAGCATCTTCTCACATGTCACAGTAACACGTGAATCAGACGGCCATCAATTCAGGCTTAAAGGGTACCTCTCATCAAAAAAACTTTTGATATATTATAGATTAATGTATGCAGAATAACTTTACAATTGCATGTTATTAAAAAATATGCTTCTTTCTATTTAATTTTCCACTTTGAAGAAATGACACTAGGGGTCTCCCTACCAGTCCTGGCAGCAAGCATTTCAGACTCATGCTGGAGTCCTAAACACTACGAGCTGCCAGTCTGCTTTGTTCACAAAGGAGAACACTCAGAGCTGCCAGCCTGCTTTGTTCACAGCCTGTTTGGCTGTGAACAAAGCAGGCTGGCAGCTCTGAGTGTTTAGGACTCCAGCATGAGTCAGAAATGCTTGCTGACAGGACTGATCGGGAAAAATACAATAGAAAGAAGCATATTTTTCATTAACATGCTATTGGAAAGTTATTCAACATACATTAATCTAAAGTATATCAAAAGTTTATTTGATGAGAGGTACCCTTTAAAGAGTGTCTGAACCCCTTAGAAATTATTCCTACAGATAGTAAACTAAGACATAGGATGCCCTCAAGGGTAGACCTGTCTACCTATGTCTTCACACATTACCTGGACGTAGATGCCGTAATCCCAGCATTTCCATAATTTGAATCCTCTTATTAGTGTACAGTCGGGGAGCCCGTATTCATTCATAAAGATACCATATAACCCACCATAGGCTTCATTGTTTAACCACCGTTGACTGGGATTAGTGACATCTGTAAGACAATAGTATTGCATGTTATTGCAGGATATAATGTATCACTTTTGCAACCACATAACATATTAGTATGGTTTTTGACTGTAAACCATGCACCACCATAGATACAAGTATTAGGCATATTCACAAAATGCCAGCATGTGGTAAACTGAAATATTTATCGATTGGGTTCACAGAGTGACCTGGACATGTGAAAATTTCATCTATTAGATAAACATTTAACAGGGATAGCCCCTATATTCTCCATTACATAAAATCATGAGTTCTTCTTATATCCCCTTTTGTCGTGTTACTATTGAACAATAAGGTTGATTTATTGAGGTCCACACTGTTGAAGTGGTTGTTCCTTTATAAATCAGGTGGACAGGCAAAAATATCTTAGATTAAATATAACATTTCTAATTAAAAAAAAACAAGGTAAGTTTCTAGATCACAGAGGGTCTGACCTCTGGGACCACCCGCAATCTTCTGCACGGCCCCTCTGCTCATCATATTAAAACCTCTTCCTCCATTTATATTTTGATTCATCTATTCCTGTAAAGATTTTTTCAGTTGTGAACCCGAACCCCTTGCCATTTACAGTATTTTTCGCCGTATAAGACGCACTTTTTCTTCATCAAAACGGGGGGGGGGGGGGGGAAAGTTGGTGCGTCTTATACGGCGAATACTAGAAGAACAGATTATACGGTGAATACACGCCTATCGCAGCGGTCCCTGCAGCCATCAACAGCCGGGACCCGCGGCTAATACAGGACATCACCGATCGCAGTGATGCCCTGTATTAACCCTTCAGACGCGGCGATCAAAGCTGACCGCCGCGTCTGAAGGGAAAGTGACAGTAACCCGGCTGCTCAGTTGGGCTGTTCTGGACCGCCGCAGTGAAATCGCGGCGGTCCCGAACAGCCTACAGGACCTTACCTGCCTCCTCAGTGTCTGGTCCATGCCGGGATCCCCTGCTCGGCCGGCGCTCTCCTTCGACATCATCACGTCATCGCGCACGCCGTCCCGTCATCCAATAGGAGCGGCGTGCATAGCGACGTGATGAAAGCGACAGAGCGCGTGGATCCTGGGGAAGAAGACGTCCGGAGAGTCGGGGACACCACGGGGATGCAGCAACAGCGATGGAGTGACATCCAGGGCAGCAGTAACGAGCGGTGACGGGTCAGGAGCGGCGGGGACACGTGAGTATTACCTCCTATACCAGTGGTCTTCAACCTGCGGACCTCCAGATGTTGCAAAACTACAACTCCCAGCATGCTGGGAGTTGTAGTTTTGCAACATCTGGAGGTCCGCAGGTTGAAGACCACTGTTGGGTTTAGAATCTTTATTTTTTTAGATTTTGCACCTATAAATTGGGTGCGTCTTATATGCCGGTGCGTCCTATAGGGCGAAAAATACGGTATATAACACCTTACCACTTTTAATGCAAATGAATGAAAAAACACTGAATTTGGAAAAATGCCATAACAGATATTCCATGATAGCGATTTAGTTTCTAAGGCACTGTATTATTTCATCATCCACTGAACTATTACTTACTTAGGCAAGATTCTCCATCAATACGATATCCAGCTCTTTCAAACCCAGTAACAATGTTATTCTGCAGGACAATGTCAGTTCCTTCATTGACCTAGGAATAAAATATCACAAATTTAAGCTTCATTATAGGAGGTATTTCATCATAGAAACGGTCAATTGACTGTATCTGGGGCTCAATGCCAATGGTGTTAGAGTTCATTAAAGGGTACCTCTCATCAAATAAACTTTTGATATATTTTAGATTAATGAATGTTGAATAACTTTCCAATAGCATGTTAATGAAAAATATGCTTCTTTTTATTGTATTTTTCCCGATCAGTCCTGTCAGCAAGCATTTCTGGCTCATGCTGGAGTCCTAAACACTCAGAGCTGCCAGCCTGCTTTGTTCACAGCCAAACAGGCTGTGAACAAAGCAGGCTGGCAGCTCTGAGTGTTCTCCTTTGTGAACAAAGCAGACTGGCAGCTCGTAGTGTTTAGGACTCCAGCATGAGTCTGAAATGCTTGCTGCCAGGACTGGTAGGGAGACCCCTAGTGGTCATTTCTTCAAAGTGGAAAATTAAATAGAAAGAAGCATATTTTTTAATAACATGCAATTGTAAAGTTATTCTGCATACATTAATCTATAATATATCAAAAGTTTTTTTGATGAGAGGTACCCTTTAAATTAGCACATATCACCTATGACTGGGATCAGCTTTTTACAGCATACATTGAATTCAATAATACAGTATGCCTATAGAGGTGGCTGCAAACAATGACAATGTTGTAAGGGTTTCTTCTATTATAACAGGATACTTCAAAACCCAATGTGGAGAATGTATTATGGGTCAGTTTAATGTGCTGGTCTAAAGCAAAAACACATTGGAGTAAATGTTCTCTTGAGAGGACTAGATAAACTTGAGAAATTACGTGGACAGTATGGTGGAAAAATATATATAATTTAACAAATTAGCTTTTCCAGTCTCAGACCCCTGAGGGAGACACCAAGATTAGTGGTGATACACGCTGGGGTCTCTTGGGCTACAGCACACTAGGATGCTGATGCAGTATTTTCCTTCTTACGTCATTTAAACATCCCATGGTGCTTTTTTTTGCTTTCAGATTCTTTTTAGCACATCAAATTCTCTGATGTTATCTCTGATACCAATTGCAATTTTATATGGGATGGTTTAAGAGGTTCAGTTGACACATATTGCTTGTACTACTCTATGTCCTCAAACCTTTTTAGCCTTATCAGGGCAACTGGTCTAGCTGGTTGTGATTCTGAATTATTTGAAGTACTTACTGGTTTTGATCGTTTTAATGAATTAAGCACACTTGTGCTGCTCATACATAAATATTTTATATGTGCACACTCTCATAGCGTGTGGTGGAGTTTAGTGGTATTTATGCACTTGTTGCACACATACTGCCCCTTGTGTAATTTTGTCTCCCAGCTCTAACCCAGCTTTCCCAGTCTTAGGTGTAGTCTCAGAATATGTCAGCATTGAGCTGTAACCCGACTTTTCAGCTTTCCAGGTCTAAGCAGCAGTAACTCACTGCCCCTTGGGGGGGACTGTCTTTCATATACAAGAAAGCCCCTCCTCCTAGGTACATTTCACTTAATTTGTAATGTTAGAAGCCCTCTAAGCTTTTTACATTATGTTTAGCCAAACAACTACACGGCAAACATTTAAGCGCCGTATGTAGGTCCCAGGGGTACCAATATATAACCAAAAAACAAAGAGACCCACGATACTAATAATATTTCAAAAAGGTATGACAATCTTTATTAGACAAAATAAGACAAATAATTAAAATGATTAAAAAGGCAGAAGATAACCTTGGGCAGGAGACAACAAGTGCCAGTGAATCTGGTATGGGTAATGTAGGTATTCAGTAAAGAGCATGTACGATATATAACTGACAAAACTGCAGATTCCTAGTATAGTACAATGTAGATATAACATCTAACATACATAAGTAAAAGATAGGGAGCAGCAATACAGTATTATAGACAAAATGAAAACCCCAAAATAGGAAATGAGAAAATACCTAAAAAAGCTACCTGTCATATATCCACAAGCCAGGAACACCAAGCACCAACACCCCAATGCACGTTTCGCGTATGGGCTTCGTCAGGGGGCGTGTCACACACACAACAAGTTATCAAGAAAAGTCACCTGAATGACCGGTACACTTTAAGAAAATGCTCTCTACGGTTATAAAAGTGCACAAACAGACAGAAAGCGAAATCCAAGAGAGGAAGACGTCCCCATGGAGTTAATTATATCATGAAAACAGACCACCACTTTTCACTTTTTATAATAGTCACAAACAGCTTGTTAAAATATAAAAATAATTGATTAAAAGGACCATTTAAGCTCTGGCCAATATAATGATATATACATTAACACAGAATTTTGAACTTAAAGTGTATCTGTCACTACAAAAAATTTTCAGAAATCAAAAGCACAAGCAAATAAATAAAAAACGTATAAGACACTTAGGAAAATTTGTGCATTTTTTTAAATTTTTTTAATTTTATTATTTTATTTATAATTTTTTTTATTATTTATTTTGTGACGGAAGATAGTAACGGGAGAAATAGTGCATATACTATTTCTTCCGTTCATTCTCCCGTCACAAAATAACGTCCGTTATTAATAATGGGCTATAATGGGTTAAAACGAATAATGTAAAAATCCCATAGACTGTAATGGGATTTTCTAACGGCCGTATGGGATTTTGTAACTGCCGTTTAACAGCCGATTTTCAGGGTATAACTGACATTTATAACGGATTAATTTTATAGTGTGTAAGCAGCCTTACAGAAAGTGCTGGAGTCACAGGTTAGACTGCTCAGTTCTGTTTCATATGCTGCTGCAACATCTGTGTGTTTTTATTTTATTTTTTTATTTTTGTATGTAGTGTATAGAAGCCATCATACAGGCTAATCTTCATCCACTCTGGAGTTGAGTTTAGGCAAAGCTAACACTTAGAGATTGGGCCTGCATGCTGGTAACCAAGGGGAAAATGCCATATAACTAAAATAACAGGTATACTTAAAAGTGTCCACTGTCATTTAAAAAAAGTTTTGACTTGTCATAGAAAAGTTTTGACTTGAGAGAGAGACTTTGTCATGAGACCCCCACCAATCATTAGAAGAAGCCAGAAGAAGCATTGAGATGAGCTCTTTTCTCCCTATGACATGTCGAATGGTTTTTTATAACAGGGACACTTTAAAGTGGTGTTCCAAACGCTGGAGCCGATGTCGGGAGCCTGTGATGTCATAGCCCCATCATGATGTCACACCCCGCCCCCTCAATGCCAGTCTTTAGGAGGGGGGTGATGGCTGTCACGGCCCTTCCCTTAGACTTGCATTGAGGGGGTAGGGTTTGACATCACGAAGGGGCGGGGTTATGATGTCACAAACTCCTGGTGCTGGCTCCAACGTTCGGAACAGTTTGTTCCAAACACTGAGCAGCGGAGTACCCCTTTAACCCCTTAAAGACTCAGCCCATTTTGGCCTTAAGGACTTTTTACGTTTTCATTTTTTCCTCCTCGCCTTCTAAAAATCATAACTCTTTTATATTTTCATCCGCAGACTAGTATGAGGGCTTGTTTTTTGCGCGACCAGTTGTCCGTTGTAATGACATAACTCATTATATCATAAAATGTATGGCGCAACCAAAAAACACTATTTTTGTGGGGAAATTAAAACGAAAAACGCAATTTTGCTAATTTTGAAAGGTTTCGTTTTCACGCTGTACAATTTATGGTAAAAATGACGTGTGTTCTTTATTCTAAGGGTCAATACGATTAAAATGATACCCATTATTACATACTTTTATATTATTGTTGCGCTTAAAAAAAATCACAAACTTTTTAACCAAATTAGTATGTTTATAATCCCTTTATTTTGATGACCTCTAACTTTTTAATTTTTCCGTATAAGCGGCGGTATAGGGGCTCATTTTTTGCGCCATGATCTGTACCTTTTTTTGATACCACATTTGCATATAAAAAACTTTTAATTAATTTTTTATAATTTTTTTTAATAAAATGTTTTAAAAAAGTAGGAATTTTAGATTTTTTTTTTCGTTCACGCCGTTCACCGTACGGGATCATTAACATTTTATTTTAATAGTTCGGACATTTACGCATGCGGCGATACCAAATATGTCTATAAAAAAATAATTTACGCTTTTTGGGGGTAAAATAGGAAAAAACGGACGTTTAACTTTTTTATTGGGGGAGGGGATTTTTCACTTTTTTTTTACTTTTACTTTTACATTTTTTAACTTTTTTTTTTACACTTGAATAGTCCCCATAGGACTCGATCACAGACCAGAGCAGGAGACGCCGGGAGCCGGACGGAGGAAGGAGAGGGGACCTCCGTGCGGCGTTCTAAATGATCGGATCCCCGCAGCAGCGCTGCGGGCGATCCGATCATTCATTCAAATCGCGCACTGCCGCAGATGCCGGGATCTGTATTGATCCCGGCACCTGAGGGGTTAATGGCGGACGCCCGTGAGATCGCGGGCGTCGGCCATTGCCGGCGGGTCCCTGGCTGCGATCAGCAGCCGGGATCAGCCGCGCATGACACGGGCATCACTCCGATGCCCGCGGTTATGCACATGACGTAAATGTACGTCCTGGTGCGTTAAGTACCACCTCACCAGGACGTACATTTACGTCCTGCATCCTTAAGAGTTTAAAAAAACATGATAAAAGGTGGAGATCCACTTTAATCTTCTTTCCCAGAACCCAGGTTTAAAGCCCATCCAACAAAATTAAAAACTAACCGTTATTCCACCATGCCACAGCTCATTGTTTACTTCCAAACGGCCTTGGTATGTCCCAGGCCAAACAGCCAGAGCAACCAGATTTCTTCTTATATTTACACGTTCTCCCAGTACTCTGATCCCTACAAAATAAGACCACAATTTACTTTGTACATTTAGTAATTTAGTATTAAAGGGAACTTAGTTATTAGTTTCATGAAGCCTCCGTGGACATCCATGTACATTTGGTTTACCTTCTCCAACAGTGAAGTAAATAACATTGTCATCAATGTCGAGTCCATTCGTGTAAAACACACCGATAGCTGGGGAAAATCCATTGTGGAAGGCACATCCTCTAACATAGGATTCATTTGATGATATCTTTAAATGACAAAATATATATTTTTTATTCACAGGATACAGTTATATTTTTTAAAGAATGTTGTTACGGTATTTCTTTTCCAATAATTCTCTTGAAAAATACAATATAATAAATAATGCTACTTTTTTCTACAGAGAAATTAAAAAAACAAAAACAAACAAGAAGTAATACACAAGTTCATAAAACTTACCTCTCCAAGATTGAGAAAAGCCAATGAGTATCGTGGGTCTATGGGATCTCTGTAACCTTCTTGTCCACTATGGTAAAATTCCACATTTTCAATCCTTGCTCTACCTTTAAAAACATAATAATTCAGTGGTTAGAAAGGGATATTTCATATGTCTAGTCCATCACCATCCCTTCCCTTCACATATACAGGAAGGGAACTGAAGACAAAAATGATCCCATGGTTCCCTATGGGGTCAGTCGTGTTTCTGGTAGCAACAGTTGTGACTCCAAATGTCTCTCTCCATTACCTGGATAGAAAATGCTGTATTATTACAAGTATGGTTTACACTGGTAAAATCTACAATACCTTGATATTCATAAATGTCTGTAAATGTGCTGACAAGAACTCTGGCTCCAAATGATTCACTGTACCAACCAGGGTAGTCCTCACCAATGATCTTAATATTCCTTGTCAGTAAAGCAACATCAGCTGCCAGAGTGTAATTTAGGGTCGTGTTTGGTACTTGATAGGTGTTGGCTGGAAGAAAAATGCAAATAATAACCAGAAAATTTACATAAATACATAGTTAGGAAATATTTCTTTTTATTCGGGATACATAGTTAAATAATTTAGTTAAACAGTTAAAGGGGTACTCCGCTGCTCAGCGTTTGGAACAAAGCAGAGTACCCCTTTAAATAGGTAAACACTTTTAAATAAGAATCAGTACATATTAAGAGGGGAATTTATTACGGCTTGTGCACTAGCTTTTCGACTGGTTTACGCCATGCTCACCTATTTAAAAAAAAGTAGGTGTGGCTTATTAGGAAGGGAACATAGCCTCTCATGGCAATGTACTATAATTTATGCCAGAAAGTGGTGTAAATCATAGCTGAAATCTACATCAGCTTGTGGCTGGTATACATTTCAGTGTGTGATGTTCTCTGATGAGCCAGAAATAATCACAGGCCAGTTCCTTAAAATTAACCCATCTTGCACTAGCGCATTTTCCCTAAACCCTACCTAAAATGTCAGTATTTAATAAACTTCCCCTTATTTCAATCCATTTATTTGCAGCAGCAAGGTTCCTAAGCAGTGGACCATTCCATTGTTTATTTTGTCACTTACCAGAGTGGTTGAAGTTGAGGGACACATTTAGAGTGAGGGTCATCTGGTCAGCAGATACATTCATTATTTTCCTGGTCTCCATCTGCCAGGCATTATAACTGGTTGTAGTGATCAGAATTTCTTCT
Source organism: Hyla sarda (assembly GCF_029499605.1). NCBI lineage: Eukaryota > Metazoa > Chordata > Amphibia > Anura > Hylidae > Hyla > Hyla sarda. Next base: position 345,512,834 of record NC_079193.1, on the reverse strand, counting down.
CCAACCTTGTAAAGAAAATATAGCGACATTTCAGAAAACAAAAGCATCTTTATTTATAACAGTCCAAGCCCCTAAGTCCCCCGATAGTGTGGAAAACTCATAGTTAAGTCTGGTGTCCCTTTATGGAACCCCTTTCTAAGGGTCGTAGTGGAGAAGTTCATTATACTGTGGATTTAAAATCAACTGTATTGAAAATATTTTTTTATTTTGTTGTATAATTGAATCAAATCTGACTCGACATGCAACTTCTGGAGGAGTAAGATGGCCACAGCCACCAATCCAATCCCAGCTATTATATTCAGTAGTTGTGTAACACTTTACATTTACCATTTTCCCTGATTTTCTGCCCCTCAGGATAGATCAAGAATGATCTAACTCACCTTCCAGTCTACTGGCTGTGAGACTGTGATGAACTGTGATCCCGTTAATGCTGTTTTTGCCAGCTTCGTTCTATATACAGAGCGAGGAAGTCCATGTAGATCCAGCTGACCAAACACTCCTACACAGAGAAGACAAGGGGATGAATGCCTACATTTGTAATGCTGTATATTTGTATTTTATTACAACATTAAAGCACAAATATAGAATTAGTTTTTTAAGAAATGAATATTTTATTGACATATATGTAAATAGTATGCAAATATTAACAATTATTTGAATACATCATGTCACCGCACAATGTTGACTTTTGCTGGCCATCATGCATTTTACTGCAGTTTGCGCTCTTCAATTTACACTACAGACTATCCATCAGAATGTATCAATGTGCACATGCAATGTTCACTTTGAAGCAAGAATTGTCTGTAAATACACCAGATGATTAGACACGCCGGACCGACACAGACAGGGAAACACATCTTGTTGCGCTACCCCATCCAGCGATCACAAACAATGGACACTGGATGATATACAAATTATGCATCAGTTGTGGCGAGTTTCGCCCGGTTTCGTCAGAGATTTAGCCTTAATAGGTACAATGCCTATTTATTATCTTTCCTTTACATTTTGCCAGCACACTAGAGCACCATGTGGGAGATTTATCAAAACCTGTCCAGAGAAAAAGTTGCTGAGTTGCCCATAGCAGACAATCAGCTCACTTCTTTCATTTTTGAAAAGGCCCCTGTAAAATGAAAGAAGCGATCCGATTGGTTGCTATGGGCAACTGGGCAACTTTTCCTCTGGACAGGTTTTGATAAATCTCCCCCCCCCCCCCCCCCCCAATGTATTTACATAAATGTCTGCAGTATTGATGTCTATGTAAGCGTTGCCTCATACACAGCACACAAATGAAGCGTTGATTTCTATTGTAGTATTGTCACACAGATGCAGTATCAATTAATCCATTTGCGAATGCGTTGGTGGGCTTCTATACGTATATTTATTCAAGCGCAGTGAGCTTTCCTGGTATGTAATAAGCTATTGCGTATTGTAGAGTATTTGGGGGACCAGAATCACCCGTAATGCCCTCTGGCATTTACATGTGTGATGACTTGATCCTGGGCACATATTTTATGGGCAGGTTTATAATCTGATATATCAAGCTACTGCTGTTATTTCTAATTTATATTCACTATTTATAACATTTTGCGCTATAGTCATCTAATGTATACATATGGAACTAAGATTTATACTATGTGTCACGATTCGGCTTACAGGTTGTGGATCCACTGTGTCAGCGAGGGATTGGCGTGGACCATGCTGGTGGACCGGTTCTAAGAGGCTACTGGTGTTCACCAGAGCCCGCCGCAAAGCGGGATGGTCTTGCTGCGGTAGTAGCAACCAGGTCGTATCCACTAGCAACGGCTCAACCTCGCTGACTGCTGAGAAGGCGTGGGACAGAAGGACTAGGCAGAGGCAAGGTCAGACGTAGCAGAAGGTCGGGGCAGGCGGCAAGGTTCGTAGTCAATATGGAAAGCAGGAGATCTGGTAACACAGGCCTTGGACAACACTAAACACTTTCACTGGCACAAGGCAAGGGAGTGCAGGGGAAGTGAGGTGATATAGCCAG